>NW_026918705.1:2500-148333 GCF_032062105.1 Saccostrea cuccullata | reverse complement strand
AGGGAAAAAAACATATCTTAAATCATAGTTATATGTAATGCTCTCTCAAGAAAGAATATCATTGAATATTGTAAGTCCCCTATTTAATAGAACATTCCAAAGAAAAGACGCGAAGATTAACTCGTGGCGTTTAGCGCGAAATTTTGAAAAGTGACTCGTTCATAATTCTTAGACAGAAGTACTGTTGCAGAGGTATATACAAGTAGATTTTGAGCAGAGGTCCCAATAGCGTAATATTTAGCGCGTAGGTATTTCATGCTGACAACTTGGGTTCAATCCACCTTATGTGCAAATCCTTTTTTTTTTTTTATACTTTTTTATGCTAGATTTTTCGTTTTTTATTTCAGAATCGGACGGAAGACCTCTCGTTGCTTGCAACGAGATCGTTCTAGTTAAGGTCTTCCGTCTTCACGGAAGACCTTATAGTTATTCTACTGTTTCTTATTATTCTTTTTATTTTTTTTCCAAAATTTTGTGCACGCGATTTCTCGAAAACTACTGGATGGAATTACATGAAATTATCAGAAAAGATGTGTCGTAACATGAACTTGATCTATCTGAGCGATTTTTTCAAAATTCCCTTTTGGTGCCAAGTTACGGGACATTTCCTGATTTTAAAATGACATTTTGTCCGCGGTTAAACTCAAGAACGGTAAAAGATATCAATGTGAAACTTTCAGGGATTATAGATCGTGATATTCCCCTTCCAGGACCGACCTTTCGTTCGTCGTCAGTACTTCCGGTCGTTACGACAAGCGAATTAAAAAAAAATCATATTTCCTAACTTTTTTGTTTTTCAACATTTTTCATTTATTTTTAGAATATTTATAGAGACTCTTTTATTGATGCTTACCATATAATTTGTTTGAATATTAATAAATTTAAACTCTAGATATTAACATTTGAAAATCTGAAGCGGGCCTAAGATGGCGGCTGTCTCTGTCAACTCCGCCATTTCGCGAGTAGGGGGTTAAAGAGGCAGCTGAGCGTTTGCTTAAATGAAGGTTACATAAGGATGAATGGAATGTAGATGAGTACGTTGATTGTCACGTAGTAATTACGTTACAATTCTGTTTCAAACTAAAGATATATTCCAGGGTCTTCTCAAACGTCTTCTACAATTGGTTTTGGCTGGTTATCAAAGTAGAAAAAGAATAGACTAAATGTGGAAATGAAATAGATATCTACTATCTTTGAACCACGGAAAACAGATCTTAAATCTTAGTTTGAGTAAAAGTTTTTCAAGAAACAATACCGATCTATATAGTTAGTATAAAACGTAAACATTGTTACCCCCTGCACACTTGTGTCATATTAAACTAATAGAAAAGACCAAAATAAAATATTTTTTAAAAAGATCGTTTAATGTACTAGTGATTTCAATTAACATTCTTTTCTCAAAGATCGATACAATCCAAGTTATTAAACATAAATGGTATCTGGTTTCTTGACCGTCGTAGGGCGATACATGTTTTCGTCGAAACATTTCAACCTTTTCATGAAAGTGTAACTAATAGGAATAGTTCACTCTGGAGATAAGCAGGAAATTCAAAAGAGGGTTTTAAATTATAGCAATTGCATTGCTTTAGTTTAACTTACCTCTATTCGATATAGAATGTGTAGAATGCAAAATATAATTTCTAAACCTCAAATTTTAGGATTTAGGAACGTTCTTCTTTTTAATTTCACTGTAATAACGGTCTTAATATCACGCCCATTCAATGGAATATTCCAAAGAAAAGGCGCGAAGATTTACTCGTGGCGTTTGGCGTAAAATTATGAATAATTGCCCGCCTTTCATGATTCTTATACAGGTGTACTATTGTAGAAGTATATATACAGGAACATTAAGAGTAGTAGTTCCAATAGCGTAGTGGTGTGCGCTACAGATAGATATAAAAAGTGAGTTGGTTTTTCCCCATTGGGTTCAATCCCCATTGTCACAAAAAAAATTTAATCCCCTTTTTAGCTTAATTTTACTTTTTTTCAAAATCAGACGGAAGACCTCTCGTTGCTCGCAACGAGATCGTTTCTAGTTATTATTATTTTTCTGACCATCTAATTTTGTGCACGCGATTTCTCGAAGACTACTGGATGGATTTTCAAGAAATTTGCAGGAACAATGTGTTGTTATCTGAAGTTATTTTATCCGAGAGATTTTTTGGAAATTCCTTTCTGGTGCCAAGTTACAGACAATTTTCTGATTTTAAAATGACATTTTGTCCGTGGTTAATCTCAAGAACGGTAAAAGATATCACTATGAAACTTTCAGGGATTGTAGATCGTGATAAGTACTTTCCAGGACGCAATCTTTTGTTCGTCGTCTCTACTTCCTGTCGTTACGGCAGGCGAATTAAAAAAGTCGAATTTTCTAACTTTTTTGTTTTTCTATATTTTTGAATTATATTGGTATGGCTAATAGAAACATTTTAGATTAGGCTGAATATATAATTTGTTTTTGAATTGATAAATCCAAACTCGAGATATTAACAATCAAAAATTTGAAGCGGGACCAACATGGCGGCGGTCTCTGTCAACTCCGACATTTCGCAATAGGGGTTTACAGAGGCAGCCGAGCGTTTGCTTGAACGAAAGTAACATAAGGAGCAATGAAATGTGAAGGAATACTTGGATTGTCACGACGTCGGTACGTTGCAATTCTGTGTCAAACTACATTTATAATCTAAATCCTCATTACACGTCTTCTTTAATTGGTTTAAGTTGTTTCTCAAAGTAGAAATAGAAAAGAATTAATGTGCAAATGAAGTACAATACCTACTATCTTTTGTTTTGCATCACGGAAACACAGTTAAAATCGTAGTTATAAGTAATAGTTTTTCAAGAAAAAATATATATAGTAAGTATAAAACGTGACCATTGTTTTCCCTGGTGCACACTTGTGTCATATTAAATTAATAGAAAAGACAACTGTTATAATAAGAAATTTTTTTAAAGACAACTATTTTTAAAAGACTGTTTAATTGACTTTTTATATAAATTTTTCTTGTCATAGCAAGTTATTGAACATAATGGAATCTTATTCCTTGACGCTCGCAGGGCGATCGAGGTATTTTTTCGGTAAAACACACAACCTTTATCATGAAAGTGTAGGTAATCGGAATAGTCCACTTTCGTGAATAACAGGAAAATTTAAAAAAAAAATTAACCATTCATAGCTGTTTCACTGCTTTAGTGGTATTTGCCTAAATACTGCTTTAGTGGTATTTGCCTAAATACGATATGTTACATGTATGCGTTAAATATACTTTCCACTCCTCGATATTTAGGCGATAAGAACGCTCTTTTGTTATTTAGTTTGGTTGAAGCTATCTCACCTATTTAATAGAACATTCCAACTTGGGCAAGGGAAAGGCGCTAAGATTTACTCGTGGTGTTTGGCGCGAAATTATGAATAGTGACCCTCCTTTCATAATTACAAGACAGATTAACTGTTTCAGAATTACATGTACATACAAGTGAATTTAGAGAAGTTGTTCAATTAGCGTAATCGATAAGCGTATTGGATTTTCATGCTAGTGACCCATTTCAACTACCAATGTGTCCAAAAAAATGTTTAATAGATTTTCAGCTCGATTTTAGGGATATATTTTGGATCGGACGGAAGACCTCTCGTTGCTCGCCACGAGATCGTTTCTAGTTAAGGTCTTCCGTCTTCACGGAAGACCTTATAGTGATTCTATTGTTTCTTATTATTATTCTTATTATTATTATTATTCTTTTTTTTGACAAAATTTTGTGCAGGCGATTTCTCGAAAACTATTCAGCGGTTTTTCATGAAACTTTCACAAAATATGTGTCATTATATGAAGTTGTTACATCCGAAGAGAAATTTGGAAAATTCTCTTCTGGTGCCAAATTATGGACAATTTTCTGATTTTAAAATACGATTTTGTCGCCCCTTTTTTTCGAAAATGGCTAGGTATATGATATGGAGACTTATTGGAGATGATAGATCATGACTTTCTGGTTTGCAGAATCACCTTTTCGTGCGTCGTCAGTACTTCCGGTCGTTACGAGATGCAAATGAAAAATAATCGTATTTTCTAACTTTTTTGTTTTTCAATATTTTTCATTTATTTTTGGTATGTTAATAGAAACCCCCCTCATAATGCTTACTATATAATTTATTTGGTTGTTGATAAATATAAACTCTAGATATTAGCATTCAAAAATCTGAAGCGGGTCCAAAATGGCGGCTGTCTCAGTCAACGCCGACATTTCGCAATAGGGGTCTACGGAGGCAGCCGAGCGTTTGCTTGAACGAAAGTAACATAAGAATAAATGAAATATAAAGGAGTACTTGGACTGTCACGTCGTAGTTTCGTTGCATTTCTGTGTCAAACTAACGTCTTCTATAATTGGTTTTGGCTGGCTTTCAAAGTAGAAAAAGAAAAGACTAAATGTGCAAATGAAATTCGATACCTAATATTTTTTGTGCATCACGGAAAAACAGATCTTAAATCATACTTATACATAATACTTTCTCAAAAAAGAATATCAATTAATAGTGTCAGAATATATCTTAACCATTGTTTTTCCTATACACATTTGTGTCATAATATACTAATAAATAATACAAATATAAGAAAACGATTTTTTTAAAGATCGCTTCATGGAGTTTATTTGAGCATTCAAAGACCTGATTCAAGTTATTGAGCATAAATGATATCTGATTCCTTGACCGTCGTAGGGCGAGCCATGTTCTTCGGCGAAACTTTTCAACCTTTTTCGATTAACTAATCGGGATAGTTCACTTTGGGGATAAACAGGAAATTGAAAAAAAATCATAACCGTTTTACCGCTTAAGTGTTACATGCATATATACAATATGTAATTTGTAAAATGTTTTAAATATACTTTCTAAATCTCGAATCTTATGCTATAAGAAAGTTCTTTTTTTAATTTCATTGAAGCTATCACACCTATTTAATAGAAAATTCCAAAGAAAAGGCGCAAGATTAACTCGTGGCGTTTGGCGCTAAATTTTGAATAGTGACCCGCCTTTCATAATTTTAAGAGAGAAGCACTGTTTCCTTAATATATTCAAGTAGATTTAGAGTAGAGGTCTTGATAGCGTAATATTTAGTGCTTTGGAATTTCCTGCTGGGGACTTGGGTTCAATCCCCTTTGTGTGCAAATCTCTTTTTTTTTTCTTTTTTAGCTCAATTTTACGTTTTCTTTCCAGAATCGGACGGAAGACCTCTCGTTGCTCGCAACGAGATCGTTTCGAGTTATTATTATTATTATTATTATTATTCTTTTTATTATTTTTTTGACTTTCTAATTTTGTGCACGCAATTTCTCGAAGACTACTGGATGGAATGACGTGAAA
Organism: Saccostrea cuccullata; assembly: GCF_032062105.1. NCBI lineage: Eukaryota > Metazoa > Mollusca > Bivalvia > Ostreida > Ostreidae > Saccostrea > Saccostrea cuccullata. The sequence goes on along the minus strand of NW_026918705.1, from coordinate 142,980 downwards.
TTTTCAGAAAAGATGTGTCGTAACATGAATTTTGTATATCCGAGAGAAAATTTGGAAACTCACTTCCGGTGCCAAGTTACGGACAATTTCCTGAAATTAAAATGACATTTTGTCCGCGATTAAACTCAAAATCGGTAAAAGATATCAACATGAAACTTTCAGGGATTACAGATCGTGATATATACCATCCAAGACGCGACACTTTGTTCGTCGTCGGTACTTCCTGTCGTTAGGAGAAGCGAATTGAAAAAATTGTATTTTCTAACTTTTTTGTTTTTCAACATTTTTTATTTATTTTTGGAATGATAATAGAGACCCTTTGATCGATGCTTACTATATAAGTTGTTTGGATATTGGTTAATCAGAACTCTAGATATTAATATTTGAAAATCTGAAGCGGACCCAAGATGGCGGCTGTCTCTGTCAACTCCGCCATTTCGCGAGTAGGGGTTTATGGAGGCAGCTGAGCGTTTGACTAAATGATACATGAAAGTAAAAAAAACAACGTGGACTTTCATCTTGTAGTACGCTGCAATTCAGTGACAATCTTAAAACTTAATTTCCGTTTTACTGCTTTAGTGTAATTGGGCTAGATACGTGTGTGCAATGTGTTAAATTTACTTTCTTAACGTCGCGATAAGAAGTTGTTTTATTTAATATTTAATTTCATTGAAGCTATCACACCTATTTGATAGATCAGTCCAAAGGATAGGCACGAATATTTACTCGTGGTGTTTGTCGCCAGATTATGAATAGTGGCCCGCCTTTTATGATTCTTAGACAGGTGTACTGTTGCAGGTGTACTGTATACATAACTATATTTAGAGCAGTATTCAAAATTCATTAGTTTTTCACAAACGTAACCACTGTGTTTCCCATGCACACTTGAGTCATATTAAACTAATACAAAAGACAGAAATAAGAAAACCTTTTTTTAAATAAGATCGTCTAATGGAGTTTATATTAACATTCTTTTCTCAAAGATATTTAAAGTTGAACATTGAACATTGAACATAAATGAAATCTGATTCCTTGACCGTGGAAGGGCGAGACATGTCTTTCATCGAACCATTTCTACCTTTTCATGAAGGTGTAAAGAATCGGGTTAGTTCACTTTGGGGATAAACGGGTAATTAAAAAAAAGTTAAAAATGATTACCATTTCACTTCTTTTGTGTTACTTACCTATATAAGATATAGAATATGTACAATCTGTTAAATATACTTTCTAAACCTCGAAATTTAGGCTTAAAGAACGTTCCTTTTTCTTTATTCTATTGAAGCTATCACACCTATTTAATGAAACATTCCAAAGAAAAGGCGCGCATATTAACTTGTGGCGTTTGGCGCGAAATTATAAATAGTGGCGCGCCTTTCGTGATTCTTAGACAGGTGTATTGTTGAAGAAGTATATTCAAGTACATTTAGAGCAGTGGACTCAAACGCGTAATTTAAGCGTGTTGGGAATAAAGAGGAAAAAAGTGCGTTGGATTTTCACGCTGGCGACCTGGGTTCAATCCTCTTTGTGACCAAATTTTTTTTAATCACCTTTTCAGCTCGATTTTAGGTTCTTTTCCTGAATCGGACGGAAGACCTCTCGTTGCTCGCAATGAGATACATATTTGGGGCTTCTTTTAGCAAAACATGGACAAGGCCATTCTTTCTAGGATTTGGGGGATACCTATCTCTATCTTCTTCATTCGGCCATCTCTAACGCTTGGGGATACCGTCTCTTATATGCAACTTCCATTTAATCACTTAACAAAATTTACTGAGACTTCCACAGAATCTCATGTTACAAAGTGCAGTTGAGCACCTCGTATTTTACAATTTGATGAAACAGATGTTTGGGTTTCTCTTTGCAAAATATGGACAAGGCAAATCTTTCCGAAATATTCGGGTTAAAATGTCTTGTCCGCTACACTTTCTACATCTCAGAATAAAATTTAATCCTTACAGCATAATTTCAATGTGCAACTTTTATTTTAACTTTTAATGAGACAAATATTTAGGATGTTCCATAGCAAAACATATGTAGACACTGCAATTTTTTCTATAATACATGGGCTACCAGATCTTATTTGCATAATTTATTATTCAATGTAACACTGCATAAAATTTTAATGATTTTGCAGAATCTTTGCTACATATTGTTAATGTGCATCACTCATTTTTCACGTCTTGGGGGTTTCCCTACAGAATACATGTGTACTCATTTGAGTGCGGGGGATATCTTTCCGTAAGCTCATTGCTCTCTGTATCCCAAGTATTTTAAGTATAAGTTCCAAGTCAGAAGTTGCATTTTTCATTCTTTAATAGTAAAACTTTACACAAAACAGAGCAGACTTTAAGAATAATACCAAATTTCAATGAAACTGTTTTTAACAGGAAAACATTTGACTATCGTCTTTTGTGAATTTTTTCCATTTATTGTGCCGATTTGTAGGAATAACATAGCATGATGATATTTTAATTTAATTAAGCAGGCTAAATCCATTTACCTTTCTAATTAAAATGTCTTTTTTTTAAATTTGATTAGTTAAGAGTATCGTGAAATGCATTTTTGTATATATTTTATGATTAGACGTGCTTTTAAATTTATCCGAATTTGAATTTAAGTTTTTTTAAATGATTGACAAAGAAAAATTGGACACCATTTTTCTTCTATTAAACTCATTTTTTAATGTTCAAATGTTGAATTTTTTTTATTGCTAAAAATTAATTTTTGTGTCTTATTGATTTCGTTATAAAGTTGTCACTAATAAAAGATTGATTACTTAATTGTTTTGTTTTCACAGTTTTCAGTTTGATACGTGTACCATTCAGTGGTAACCTATGTCTCATGAAATGAAACAGATGGACATAACGAACAGTATTCAAGATCAAAAGTCCATAAAACAATACAAAATAGGAGCAGAGCAAGCACGGACCTCATAGATATCGGAGGTGGGATCAAGTGCCATACAGGAGTGAGCATCCCCTGCCGCCCACCGGTCACACCCGCCCGCCGTGTGCTCCTTGTCGTGATCGGGAAATCTGTTGTCAATTCAGTATATAAATAATGGACAATAAATAGTATAAAAGCGTTTTTCAGCATTTGACTCAATGAAAAATTGCATCTTCTGACAAGGTCATTGTATCGACCATAGAACTTGCGAAATGATGACTTTAAACGAGACTGCTGATATTCTTGTTTAATCAACTTGTTTCTTAATAATTTACCTCGTTTTAGAAATTGTTCATACGTAGAGCATTCTCTTGCGAATCAAATCAACTGAGGTATGTAAACTCCGTATGCAGGTGATGAATGTATATTTCTACATAAGTAAAGGAAGTTGACAATAGAAAAGTTAATATGTCGAAATGAAGGCCACGACAAAAGACTTCTTTTTATGTAAAGGTTAGTTTTTGAAAATAGATTGTACTCAAAAAGTGTTGGAATCCTTTGCCCGCTAAAATAATTAACACCAAATTTAATGGCATGTCCAAAATATTGAATAAATGGTTTTTTGGGAAAAAAATGAAACAAAATATACTTTTAGTAACCACGGCAATACCCTTAAAAATATTCAAGACCAATATGTAAGGTTCTATTGAGCAAACATTTCCATATATAAAAATTACATTAATGCGTAATACAAATTGAAAATATCCGTCTCATGTTAACTGTGAAAGGTCACTAAATCATACAAGCTTTAAGCAGCTGATCAAAGCATTACAAATGGAAATTATTTGGAGACTTTTAATAATATCTACATGTACGAGGGACCATAGCATTTAACAAGTCAGCATATCCAAAAAATTATTTTTTCATTTATTTTATCAAGTGATACTTTCTATCTGTTAATGAATGATATATTGATAAACTGCAAAAGTTTTAACTTTATAAACCGCATAGTTTTGGAGCTATTGTAAAAAATAATTTTTTTTTGGCATGTTGACTTTTGTTGAAACCTTAAAGTGTTGAAATGTAAATATAAAGCAAATAATTCCTTTAATTCCGTCCTCTAAAGTTTATTAAGGAAAGTTTAAAGTGCAATCAATACAACACCAATCGTAACTAAATCTGAAAATGAATTATTCGTACAAAAATATAAAAATCTATCGCACAATAAGCAATAAAGAAATGAAAACTGTTTCTTTATATCAAAACCAGCGTGAATCTCACTTTACAAGATAAAGCACGAAAATAGAGCCTTTTTAAAAAGTTTCTATTCAAAACGTTTATTGTGCATTTTTAAATTTTTTAAAACTCTTTATCACTCACATCATATTTTATTTTTTTATATGGCAGACGAATGAAAGGATGATTAAAATTCAAAATGACATGATGACCATACGTACTTTTAGTAAAGTAAAAACACAAAGATAGATTGTAGAAGGACTATGTTTTGAGAAGACTAGTTTGGTACTTATAAGATTTTACCTCCACGCAAGAAAAAGAAATATGCATTAAACATATTTTTCATTTCTCTCCGTAAAAATATTATCTTTGACTTGGTTAAAACTAAAAATAAAAAAGATCCAATTAAAAACAAAAATATACTAGCGGAAAAAAGAAACTGTGCATTATAAGATTTAGTAAAAAATTTACATATTTATTGTTTATATTAATACAATGTAAACAACCGATTAAGGTGATTTTTTTTTAACAATATCGATAGACCCGACTCAGTTGCACGGACTTTTCATGGTTAGTGAGCACATGTTGTTTATTGACGTTTTCGTACGCATGAGTTTTACTGGCAAAAATATTTGGAGAAATAACTGTATAACGTTTATTTGGACTCAGTTCGTTAAGGAAAGTACTTTAGTTTTGACCAAATTTACTATTCTGTCATGCCAGGACTCAGCGAAAACCAACGTAATATTGCTGTTGGAATGCTTCAAGCAGGAATGGCGCAAAATATCGTAGCAGGACACTTTGGAGTTCATCGAAACACCATCCAGTCATTATGGAGACGTTTTCAACAATCTGGTTATACTCGGGATCGACCACGTTCTGGGCGTCCACGTGTGACGTCGTGTCGACAGGACAACCACATTAGACTTGTGCACCTGAGAAATCGTTTCCACACTGCATGTTTGACTGCTCGAAGCATTCCATGACTTCGACCAATCAGTCCAAGAACTGTGCGAAATCGTCTGCGCGAGCGCAACATCAGACCAAGACGTCCAGCTGTGCGCCCAATACTGCTTCAACGTCATCGTACTGCTAGACTAGCGTGGTGCAGGCAAGATCTACGATTTAGAATGCAGGATTGGGCCAATATCCTGTTCACTGATGAATCCAGATTTCATTTGGATAGCAGTGTCAGCCGTTGCAGAGTGTATCGTCGCACAGGGGAGCGGAACCAGGACGCTTGTGTTGTGCAACGGCGACAATTCGGTGGAGGTAGCGTTATGATTTGGGGTGGAATCACAGCACGTGGAAGGACCCCTCTAAAAACTGTCAATGGAAATCTCATCGGAGTACGCTATGAAGATGAAATTATTCAGCGATATGTGATACCCTTCATACATAGACAACAAAATCACATCACTCTTCAGCAAGATAACGCAAGGCCACATGCTGCATGTGTAGTCAGGGATGTTTTTGTTCAACAGAATGTCGATGTCTTGCCTTGGCCAGCTGTTCCTCCCGATTTATCCCCTATCGAGCACGTTTGGCATGAAATGCAACGACGTCTACGCCGTTTGCAAAATCAGCCAATGACGTTGGCTGATTTAGGCCAGGCCTTAACCAACATCTGGAACAACATCCCTTAAGCATATCTGAACACTTTAGTTGCATTAATGAGGCGTCGATATCAAGCATGTGTGAATGCAAATGGTGGTCACACGCGTTATTAACTTTGTTAATTCAAGTTTGAATACCAGTGTCTTTCCAGTATGCTGAAATTGACGTTAGTTAACGTTAACATTTATGGATTAGGAGATGTTGTAACGAATACATTTGTTATCAGTATTACAAAAATGAAATTTGTTCATTGTTATTTTTTATAAATTTTTTCATAATAAATAAAATGCACAGTTTCTTTTTTCCGTTAGTATATATTCTTTTAACAAGAATTAATGTTTTAATTTGATTTTGAATTTTGACTAAATTAAAATTCTTGTATGACTAAGAAACTTAGCTGACGGCTTTTGTACACAATTTACTCACAAGCACTTTTTGTTTGAAGAATGACTAAGAGTTGACTACACATATATGCTGACAGGGATTTTACGAAGGTTTGCTTTAAAGTTAACTTTTAACTTATACCTCTACCAATTGACACGATTATGGATTCGTTTATTAAATTTTGGTAAAGCGTTTTCATTTGTAATTTTTTTTAAAAGTAAACTTAGAAAAATTTAGACTAGAACATAAAGAAAATTAGAGTGTAAATGATCAAACATTCCAATAACTGAACAACTTTTAAAAAGGACAATAGCTAACTGAACTCTTCTAAAATTCATTGCTTAATTTCGTTCCAAAAACCATACACAAGACAGTAGTTAATATAGAAATTGCCCATTTCTCAGAAAAAGAAAATGAATTTTGATATTCATGCTTAAAAACGACTCTGATAAGAGAAAAATAATAGCAAATTACAATGGTTATTCGAAGAGTTTCTCTACCTTATACACTTAATTTGATGAGATTCTTCGGAGTTAAGTAAAGATTCAAACTCGTCTTGTTTATATAATTTTAAAATGTCATGAACAGCTGATTTCAATGCAGATAGAATACTGTAAACAGATCTATACATATTGAATGATTCTAAGATACTCTTTTCGTTTGCTTTTAAGGTAAAAAAATATTTTTAATGAGTGAGCTATGGTGTCAAATATTTCGACAAATAGATGTTTATCCTTCAGTGCACAAATATGTTTATTTCGTTGAACGAATATTAGATAAAAAATATATTGAATAAAAAGAATCCCAAAGACAAAAATACAATCATATACACTAAATACACAAGGTATCTTATCTTTCTGTATAGAGTTCGATTTCTTCTGTGTCACAGACTAGTATTGCCATGCCCACATTTGACTCCAGGAAGTACGATAGACTCGATTCAAAAGTTTCGAGGGGACGTTTTTGAGGAGCTATCCTTTTCGTCTGTAATATATTCTCGTTTGAAATCGACGTTGCTCTGCTTATTCATTTCAAAGAGGTGGTTGGACTGGCAGGTTACGTCGATCTTTTCTGCATAGTATTTTTTTATCCACAAGCTGTAAATAATATGAAGTACTAATGTTAACATTGAAATCAATAATATTGGAAAATTCTCATTATACATCATAATAAAATAAGTAATTAGACAATATCTTTCATGAATGAATGTTTACCTTAGTTTCCTTATTTTCAAATGTATAAACAATATCACGAACAAGTCTCATCACAATTGCAGCATCAATGTCATCACTGGTTTTCTGTTCTTCTCTCACTTTTAAAATAAAGGAAGAAATGAGCATACACTGCTATTTAATTTTACTACGCCATCGATCCCACGGGTGTATATGCAAACTTAATTGCCTATTGAAATCCGTTTGATCTTTGGCAAAATGTAGTGGAACAATAAAATACAAAACACCTCTTATAAATGTATTTCTATTATGTCACCACTTACTAAATCGTTTTGAAAATGTCTTAAATATTTTTCATGAAACAGTTGTTACGGTTTAACATAACACAGTAAGACTTACGTTTTAAGGACAAATTAAATGCAAATACTTAGTAGGCTTAAAGCGAATACACCAGCGAGACGTAGATTTGTTAAATATCATAAATTATTTGCTTTATACCTATATTGCTTATGCTTAATTTTGTTTAAAAACGTTAGAATAACGTACGTAATTTTTTGCTCTTTTTTGGTCTGAAGAAAACTTCAAGTGTATTTCTAACAAATTTCTTCATGATGTCTAATATTCCTATTTTTGCAGCTGACGCAACACTTTCCACTCTCACTGCCGAAATACTGGTGTTCAGGATTGCCATGAAGACAGTCAACATAAACATAATAACACACAATACGTAACACACGTAAAAGAATTGAGCTGATAATGGTGCTGCCATAATCAGAGGGTCTAGCTTATTTTTACCGATTAAAGTATTGGCTAAACTAGCACATGTATTATACATCGACCTGTAGCTTTCCAGTTTAGAGCCGAAAAGGAGATAGGCATAAATGACAAATGAAACAAATAAAATCAACAAGAGTGCACCAAAGGCCAATAAATCTTTTCCAACATTTGATATCACCGATATGACCTCAGTAAATCTTTTATTGTATCCTAGAATTCTCAGGACCTGTATTGTTGATATAAACAAAAGAGTTGCAAAAAGGACGTTGAATGCGTGATCCCAAAGCACAATATGTCCATAGTTAATGAACCGATTGGCGCCAGTCAATTTGTCGTCATAAAACATATCCATTGCCGTATTCGTGTATTTCATCCTTAATATAAAGGTTAACAGACAAGAATATGCAAGAATAGTACACAGACAGTCCACACAATTCCACGGTTCTTTAACAAAACCCAAACAACCTACTCTCCTACATTGCAAAAGTATTTTGAAGAGTAGGATGATATAATAGAAGAAAACAATCATGTAGAACAACACTAGGGTGAAGCCCAGAGATGATAAACTTAAGATAGGTTTGAAAGCCTGTGTGTCAGTCCATATAAATGCACTGCCTACTTCAGTAAACTCCATTATGTACATGACATATGCAAAGAGGTTAACATTTGAATTGTATATTGTAAACTCAACAAAAATTGCACGAGTATTTCGATCAATCCAGTTATTTTCTACAAGTTCATTAAGCAACAAGTGAGCATTCACTCGGTCTTTCACAAACTGTAGAATATATCCTCCTCCACCGTATGTTTTATATTCCCCCATTCTAGATATTCCCCAAATCTCATTGGCGTGCACGTACTTCCACGCCTGGGCCGTGTAGAATCTCTTTTTGTAAAGTTCGCTTCCACATATGGTGTCATTGTATGGTTTCCATCGTAGACAATAGGAACTTTTATCCTCATCCCTTTCGGAGTAGGCGTCTACACACGGATAAGGCCAAGTAAGGGAAAAATATGGACACTTGCCTACAAAATATACATGGATAATGCATATAAGGTACTCTTTATATAGTGTATCTTTTAAACAAACATGACATAGGAGAGATCCGTCCAATTCTGGACACTTTTGTCATGTTTTAATATGTAACACCCAGCAAACGAAAATAAACACTCAACACACTCTGATTTCAAGTGGTAAAGTATGGAAACACTTTTTGGCAACAAAATGCAATGAATATCATCATGAAACACAGTTCAATATCTTTTATTGATAATAAAATGAATTCGGGTGGTGAAATAGTGCACGTCCGGACAACATGGGGTAATTCCAGACAGAGGCGGGGTAAATCCGGACAAGAGAGCAATATGTGCTTTGAACAATTTTTTTTTTGTGAGAAAATGCATTCCAACAACATGACACTTTGTTAGACAAAGCATTCTTGTTTTACATTACTTAGCATGTATATTGCACATTTTCAAGAGAGAGAGAGAGAGAGAAAGAGAGATGCGGTTCAGGGACTTGCATAGAAATGATATAGAACCCTCCCCCTTCCCAAATTGATTTTTATCAAGAAAATTGTTTAATCGTCAGAAAGAGTAATTAATTAAATGAAAACAATAATTCAGACACTGGACTAATTTTTTCTTGGGTCTCTAATATGGGCCGATGTGTCAATAAGTTTGGTCCGACCCGTCCAGGCCTAGGTGTGAACCGTCACGGGCCGATTTGTCGTTGGGCCGAGATGTCTGTCTACCCATAAAACCAGCGTCCGGAATTCTCCCACCTAGAAAAAAATCAGTGGGGGAAATCGAAACACATTGTTTGATAAAATTTAATGAAAAAATTAACATTATTTTGTATTATTCATCATATATTTTTCTTTTTAAACATATGCTCTCTACATAAGAAATTTTAAAATAATAAATGGAAAAAAGTATTTATCTTAGATGTTGTTTTAATTCTATGTCAAACTGCCTTTAATTTGATCACATTTTGCCGCCTAATGGATTTCAGAACATAAAAGTCCAAAGTCTAACTTTTGACGTAATTATAGCATTCAGAATACCCTAGAATCCTTATAATGTTTTTAAAAAAGACAACAATGACCCCTGCTTTCCGAATGTATTTCATTTATTTATAATCAATAATACAGAATTACCGAAAGATAAGACAAAAAAGAAAGACTGTATTATTTTTCCGGAATTACCCCGTGTCCAGAATTGGACGGATCTCCCCTAATAAGTACTCTAGCTAGTATATTTTTATCGAATCACTACCTGTTTTGTGATATGATAATTTAAAATTATTCTAGCTAACAATTTAAAGAGGGTACATGATACATAACATAGTTATTACCAGTTTTCATTCGAACCTGGCGTAGACGCCCTGGCCCAACACGGATATTAACCATATCTTTTAACCATTGACGATCCATAACAGTCAATGGTTCACCTGCATAACTTTCAGTGGGGTAATAAGTTGGGATAAATGTGTCATTCATCCATCTTATGAAGTCCTTTCTACCTTTCAACTGAATTGCAGATAGTGACTTAAATAATCTAACAATAAAATATCAAACTAAAATATTAAAATTATAAAAATATAAATCAGAAAAGATCATTTCATCCAGTGATAAATGAAAATAATGCAGAAAATTTAGAAGTCTCTAGTATAACTGAATTGATTCAGCAAATCATTCTTGAAAACAGACCAAAATTACAGGAGATGTAGTTAAACACATTCAATTTAACTTAAACCATGATTCACAAACTCACTGCAGAAAAACCACGACTTCCTGAAAGTAAATAATTATCCAGGTTTTGCTTCACATTTAAAGATCGCTGGTCGCGCTGTGTGAACCCAATGCCATAGATTGCACAAATGTATAAGATGAACATAACAAGACTAATCAGCGCTGATCTTGCTTGAGATTCTTCGCGACTTTTCTTTTTCAAGTCATCGATGTCTTCCTTGGAAAATGTTCCACATCTTGGTGAAATGTTGGTTGCTAAGTCTGAATAAACAAATGTCAAATGATTATCAAACACTGAAAAAAAAAACAGATTAAAGTTGTTATATATGTAGGTCTCTAAAGTGCGATGGGACTCCAAAGTCCGATGGTCTTGCCAAAGTCCGATGGTCTTCGCCAAACCCCGATGGTTTGACACGCCAAAATCCGATGGTGTTGAAAACAATTAATGTTTATAACGTCATAGTACTAATGCGCCAAACTACAATGCCGCACCATGCCAAGATTTTAAATAAGTATTAATAATTATGCGAAAACTAACCCTTATCTCTCATATAGGTGCGAAACTTACCCTAGTCGCCCAAAAAGTGGGTAGGCCTAACAACTATATAGCTGTCTAGATATCTTGGGTGGGTGCGATAAGTAATAACTCTAATAACTCGACTAGTTTGCGAGGACTAACCCTAAAAAGGACTAACCCCTAATCAGTTGAGTAGTCTGCGAGGACTAATCCTAATCACACCGAAACATGTTAGCAATGCGCAAAATAAATAAAAGCATATGCAAGGTTAAATTCGGAAATAATAGCATTTGAATGCAGGAAACGGCGTCAAGATTTGACGTCAAATTATCGTGACGTCATAAACGTCGATTGTTTCTCCACACCATCGGACTTGGGCGTGTCAGACCATCGCACTTTAGCGCAGCGTGTCTCATAGGAAACGAGCCATCGGACTTTGGAGTCCGTAAAGACAGCGAACCATCGGGGATTGGCGAGACAATCGGACTTTGGCGTCATCATCGGACCTTGGAGTCTTACATATATATCAGCCTTTTTAGCAGGAAGCAAGGCAAACACGCAAAAAAGAAAAGAAAATGCATCAAAAGGATAACATGCATGTATGGCTAAATGTTCCTTACTTGTGCATGTACTTGTACTTAAATCTGAACACGATTCGTAAGTAGGAATGCATCCTATTAGATTTAGTATCTCCTATATCAGCTCAAGGGTTAAGACGTCGCGCACAGAATTAGGGCTAATTTTGTAACGTCAAAATATGCATTTCTAAAGTTATTGCATACGTAGTTTCAGCGTAAAGATCGTACAAAATTTTAACGGCGTAACAAATTATACTACACATCCAATTGTGGCTCCTGTTTTCTTAAAAATGTATTATTTTTCAGTGTTTCTTTAAATACAAAATTATATTTATTTGTACATTTTTGAAATAAGATTCTGTCTGTTACAAGTTTTTCCAGTAAATAGAGAACACAGCTCACATTGATGCTATTCGCCCGGTTAAATATTATCATATGCATATTTGTGTCGTAGTAACAAAACCGACTAGACATCAAAATCGCTCTATTTATCTATCCTACTACTTGCTTATAATTTTTTAAAGAAACATTTGATTACTTCTTGATTTGCACATTTTATTTATCAACTTAGTTTTATGAAAATAACCTGTTATATAGAAAAAATCTTTACCAACTATTCTATCTTTTCTTATTACTTGTCAATATCACAGCATATTACGGAATGCTTCCAATTTTACGAACAGTCAGAATCGGCCAGTAAATTGGAAATTTATTAATGAATTTTGTGTGACGTCATCACAGGACATCATAGAAGCATAGTACAAATTGGCAGAAAAATTGGCAGAAAAATCTATGTAGCCAAAACGATAAAATGACCAAAAATACTAATGCCCGTCGTTTGTAGTGTTACAAATTACGCAATTTCAAACCTCAATACTATGCGCTACGTCTAACATTGAAATATATTGTGATTTTTGTCTGCGACTACACTAAAATATTGTTACACGTCTACAAAATCGTACATTTGCTACATGTATCATGGCCTCAAGTCAAAAAATTGGGATGTAGTTAGAAACGTATTCCTTATCCTTGCATCCTCCAATCTAAATTGTTTTTTGCACGTATCACGAAATAAGTCGCATGGCCTTAACTTTGACAATAATAACAAGAGGCCCAAGGGTCATATCGCTCTCCTGAGCAACTAGCTAGGCAAAAGCAAGAATCAGTTCAGTACTTGGAAGTTTCTATATGAAAACTTGAATCTTTATTACCAGAGAATGCATCCGCTTGAGTTTCATCTTCCCTGGAGCAGTTGTTCTTGAGAAGAAGATTTTAAAAGATTGTTCCTATGTATTCGTATGTTAAACTTTGATCTCTCATTATGGCCCCACCCTGCCCCTAGGGGTCATGGTTTGAACAAATTACACTACCTGAGGATAATACCGCTTTAGTTTCATCTTTCCTGGCTCTGTTTTCTTGAGAAGATTTTTAAAATATGCCATTTATTTTTCACTAATTCATATTATCTCCCCTTGGATGGGCCTGGCCCTTCATTTGAAGAAACTTGAATCCCCTTTACCCAAGGATACATTGTGGCAAGTGTGGTTGAAATTGGCCCAGTGGTTTTGTAGAAGAAGATGAACATGTGAAAAGTTTACGACGACGACGACAGACAACGGACAAATTTTGATCAGAAAAGTTCACTTGAGCCTTCGGCTTAGTTGAGCTAATAATATATTTGTTAATGCTTTTTAAGCACTTATATTTTGCATTTTCTGTTGGTTTTACAGCGCTGTTGAGTTTATCAAAACTTTGCTTTAATCATCTTTTTATCGATCGTTTGATGTACGATTCACATATAATAAAAATATGTCTGAGACTCAATTTGTCGGGTTAAGCAAAATGTATATTTATAATTACTGGAATTATCTTAAGCAAGCCATGCAGTGCAAACAAGAGGCCCAAGTACTTTACCGGCCACGTGAGTATCATGTAATAAATTTCCAACAATTGAATTTGGTACGTCACGTAGCATGCTTTTAAGTATGAAAACTTAATACCCAGAGGCAAATTAGGAGAACAAAGACAAAATGCTTTTTTATTAATCTGTTACAATCAGCAATAATCATTAGTGCCCCCCGGGAAACCCTGACCCTGGGGTCACACATTTCACAATTTTGAAAAAAGCACCAATACCAAGGAGCAGATTTCAAAGCATTAATTCATTTTTATTTCCAGTTTGTAATCATTAGACCCCCCATACCCTGACCCAGGGGCTTTGAAATTCACAATTCTGGAAGGAGGTTCCTTGTTCATCATAACTACATGTATATACTTAGATCATCAGCTTAATACCAAGGAGCAGAGGAGATTTTCAAAGAATTTATTTTATCATTAAAGTCTCTCCCTAAAACCAGAATCTGTGATCCAGAGGCCATGAAATTCATAATTTTGGAAAAGGCACCCTTCCTCATCATAATTATTAACATAGTTCATTGGTTTATTACCAAGGAGCAGAGGAGAAAATTTTTCAAAGAATATGTAGTTTCACTATGTAATCATTAGCGCCCCGCCCTTACACCAGAACCCCGACCCAGGGACAATGGAATTCCTAATATTTAGAAGAGTCACCCTCATCAAAACTATGCCCATAGATCATTTTTTGAATAACCATGATTAGAAGAGGAGATTTTCAAACAATTCATGCATTATTGATAGCCCCGCCCTAGCACCAGAACCCCTGACCCAGGGGCCATAAAATTCACAATTTTGAAAGAAGCACCCTTCCTCATCATACCTTGGTACACATTTCATTACAGGTAGCTTAATGCCAAGGATCAGAGGAAATTTTCAAAGAATTGATGCATTTTCACTAAATAATCAATAGAGCCCCGCCCTAACACCAGAACACCTTTCTCAGGGGCCACGAAATTCACAATTTTGGAAAAGGCACCCTTCCTCATCATAACTATGTACATAGTTCATCGGCTTGATACCCAGGAGTGGAAGAGATTTTTAAAGAAATAATGCATTTTCGCTGTATATACAACAAATCCCACCCAAGCACTAGAACCCCAGACTCTGGGGCCATGAATTGCCCAATTTTGGTAAAAGGCTCTTCAATACAATCATGCCAACAGTTTGACTGCTTGATGTCCAGGAGATAAGAAGAGTATTTTTAAAGACTGCATAAATTTTGAAAGTTTTAGCTCAACCCTCATTCCCCAGGGGGGACAGGAGCAATGAATTTTACAATATTTGTTTCTCTTTTTCCCATAGATTCTATTTGCCAAAATTGATTGAAATTGGTTCAGCGGTTCTAAAGAAGAAGCTGATAGTGTTCAAAAGTTTTCGACCGATTGACGACGAATGACGAACGACGGACGATTACGGAAGAAACAAGTTGCAATAGGTCACCTGAGTCACTCAGGTGACCTAAAAATAACCCAGATTTCGTGACTTATAATACAGATAAATCTTAGATTAATTGATTTCATTGTTCAAACATACAATGACAAATATATTGTATATTCATCTAACTACCTGAAATTCTTGAGTCCTTGCAGAATCCGTTATCCTTTGACATCAACCGTAGTTTGTCTAAATTTACTTTGGGAGGTTCTTCCCTTGCCAATCTTTTTAAAAAGGTCGAATAAACTATTGCAAAAAATATTACTTTTACTGGGTCAAATACTATGAACGATTCCAAAAATGAAAGAGCAAGTGATAAAAGCCATTCTTCTGAATTAGCTTTGCCCCATTCCATACTGTAGAGGATGAGGAAAAAGCTTGATGAAAGGATTGCCAAAAGAACACTAATCCATGCTATATAACACACCCAACGTGGTAAAGTGCCTTGGTGTGGCATGAATACCTCGCCATCAAGTTTAGAAAAGGATTTGTATGTTTCATTTCTTAATGGATAAAAACTGTTTCTTTTTGGATTGTCAATCCTGCTTTCGGTTGATTTAGGGTTTCTAGTATTTCTAAATACAAAGGCAGCAAAAGTAACAGGTACAGTTGAGATTAGCATTCCAACGCATGAAACATAGAATGTTCTAAATGATAGTCTTAAAATTCCAAATTTCACTTCATCGACATTTTGGTTTTCATCTGACGATCGAAAGAACATTGCATTTGATATCATGATAAGACAGATTAAGGCAAAAAGGCATGAGAGTCTTTGAACACGTGTGAAATTTCCTTGTGGGCGAAAGAGCAAAGAAAGCCATAAATGATAAACAGACATTAAGCTTTGAGTTTCCACAGATATACGATCGTTAAAAGAAATTGTGTCTTGGGTTGATACTGGAATAATGCGATCCAATAAACAATCTTCATCATCAATACCTAACAACTTGTTGCAATGGAACACATATCTGAAATAAAAAAAAAAGACGTAGAATATTTATTGTTATCATATATTTATTACCTTCGTAAATCAGGGAAAAGTTTATACTGTAGTTTTCAATCAGTCACAATAAATTTAAAATTGTCTTTCTTACTCAAAAAGTATGTATTTTCTTCCTGTTTTTAATTGCAATTGTCAATCTGCAATAATCATTTTGGTAAACCGAAGTCAATATATCATAGTAATTTAAATTCTAGTTTGTGTGGTAACTGTATAGCATATATTTTCAAAGTATCATGTGATCAGAAACATATGATATGAATGCAAATTATAAAAAATACCTCAACTATCCCGATTCATATTTGCAAAGTAGGTCAAGGTCAAGTGGCCCTTAAATATAAATAATATGCTGTATATCGGCACAATATGCCACTTTGAAAGAGAAAGTAATGGGTCATGTTTAAGGAATAGGAGGTCAATGACGTTGATATTTGAAAAAAGCCAAAGTGCTAAGTGCAAAGCCATACATGTACCTGTTCAATCATCCAATAATTCCTCTTACAGTTATCAAAATAAAGGATATGACAGACAGAGACGGACAGACTGTTAAATGATCCTTAAATTTCGCCCTGCCTTGCAGTCGTCGTGAAAATATATGTTCATGTGTTACCTTTCTTGCTTTTCCAAGTCATCGACTGTAATTTTGCTCAAAAACCAACTTTTAAAGCCACGAGGTCCAGAATTATCATGCCATATCCGAATGTATCTTAAATCTCCCAGCGGTTCATTGGTTCCAAAGAAGTACATGTTGACACTTGATGTCGAAAATCCCTATCAAACGAAATCATGAGTTGCAAATATTTAAATTAGGTAAATGAAAACATATTTTGTGGTAAATACTGCACACAAATTGTCTCTAGTAATTTTGATAAATAATCAAAACCCAGTTGTATTAGCAGCACTACTCAAACTTTATGCATGGTTTTGAAAGAAAAAAACATGATAATAAAATTCCGAAATAGGCTTGATTGCAAAAATTAATAATCGGGAACTAGTAAGTTCTATTTTACCAATGACACCAATGATGTTTCAGTACCAGGTGACTCTGACTAGTGGAAATTTGTATTTGAGGCCCCTAAGTTACGGGTATTTCATCACCTATTTTTGACGGTTTTTAAAATCATTTAATAATAAAACGATTATCATATATTTCAAAAATATAACTGTTTCATTTTCAGGAAATTTGGATGCCTGACAAAATAACCTTTTATATTTTCTAAGTTTTACTTTTTGATTGATTGTATATTGTTTAACGTCCCTCTCGAGAATTTTTCTCTCATATGGAGACGCCACCACTTGCCGGTTGATAGCTGCAAATTTTGTCCTATACTCAGCACTTAGGGCCATTGAGCAGGGAGGGATCTTTATCGTGCCAGCACCTACTGCGACACGGGACGTCGGTTTATACGGTCTCATCCGAAGGATCTGTCTCCACGTCCCATAGTGGGATTCGAACCCGCGACGTAAGGATCAACTCCGTACGTCTCGACTCTAGAGCAGCTCTACCTTCTGCTCCACGCGGTCGACTTTTATTTTTTGAAAGAAAAAAAATTATCCTTACAAACAGTTATCCATGAGAATTAACCAGTATGAAGTTGGCTAAAGTTGTTTTAGGTCGTTTATGAAGAACTGTAACTAAGCAAACTCTGACTTTTGTCTATACATGCCAAAAAAAGAGTCAAATCTAAGAGAAATGTAGGTTTAATAAAAAAAAAGGGACAAAAGTTAAAATATCATTTTAAAATGATATTTTAAAAAAATGTTACAAAAACTTTACCTCTTGAATTCCGTCATGTAGGGGACGAATTCCTGAATCACTCACATCACCAGTAAGTATGAAATATACATTAGACTTGGTACCCGCTCCTCTCCGGAATCCAGTGTATACACTTATCAAATAGAAGTAGGTATGCCTTGTGTCATGGTCGCAGAGGAATGTTACCACCCGCTGAAAAAGTCTTGAAATATTTATTTAGTTTATGAAGTGTACATGTATTTAAATTTCTTTTCTTGAAAAGGTTTTTTTGTATAATCCCTAAGTAAATGTTTTTAAAAGTATTGTTTACATTGTAACATACTAGATGTAGTATCCTGTACAAAAATAAAAAAAAATTACAATTTTTATAATTGTCATATACAAATTAACATAAAACTAATAAAACATCTTTACCCTATGAGAGTCCTTTTTGTCCTTTCTTCGAAGCACAATAAGCAGTATTATATAAATTACAAAGACTACTGCCAGTATGCCATACACTGCAGCATTGGAGGCGTCAAATTTGCCCCAAACTGTCAGAAAATTGATCATGTTAGGGGGTACATAGAAGGAAGTTGAAATGGTGTCCCCAACGCACCGACAGACCGTATTGTTTAAATCACTCATCGGCAGAACCTGAAAAAAAATCCTACGTTTAAACTAGATCTAATAAAACATTTAGAAAAACAAATTCACTTTGATAATGTGAATAAAATTGATTAATACTATGTATTTACTAGCTTTTGACGAAATATAACCATATGATTTTAAATAGTTTTGAAAGGAAATTTTCAATGTCCTTTTTTGATTCAAGACACTTTTTGTGATATCAGTCTTGTTGTGGAGTATTGCTTTCAAGACTAAGTAATTTACTTTACGTAAGGACGCGCAATTTAAATGTTTCCATGTATAATTATACTCTTTGTTTTCTTTATAACTTAAGGTCAGACAAGACGTTCCTTCACATCTGTTCTGTATATCTTCGTAATGTATGAAAAATATATAAAATTTTAAAAACATTCTGATTTCTAAACGTCTTTTAAAATCTTAACACTTAAACATTTCAAATTGGAAAATTATTTTTCTTTCCAAAGGGATTATATAAGAAAAACTACCCCTGGTATCTTTCAGAAATGCCTGGTAAGGTACCTTAATTTTTTGTGAGTAAACATGTTCAAGTAGCAATAATTCAATGACAAACTCTTGAAAAATTTTATATACTATTAAGGAACGTCTCGTCTGTCCTTAAGGCTTTTAAATGATATTTTCTTCGAAATAATTTGAAAAAAATCGTAGAATGTAAACAAAACGAGGAGTCTCCCTCTCGAATTTGTATTTGAAAATGAGGCAAATCCTCGATTCGAAAGTAGCTGGGGCAATTGGTCTATTACAAGTATATATTATTTGATTTATATTTTTTAAATAAAAGATTGTTAAAATTTCACCCTAACGTAAAAGTGTAAGTATTATTCCTTAATATACAAAAAAGATATATACGAGAAATCTTTCTGTGCATGTACGAACAAACGAACGGACGGACATCCCGATCACAATATACATGTTTATACCCTCCCACCTTCAAGGAGGGGGGTACAGGAATTATGAATACAATGAACAATTGCTACCAGACATCCTTCCATTGTCCATGAGTTGTTTCCTTTTTCCCAAGTTCTACATCCTGTTGTTGTAAATAGCATGCTAAAGTTTGCCTCAGCTGGAACAAAATCCGAAGCATTAACAATCGATGTTGTGTTATCTGGTGGTCCGATAGTTGTTAGAAATTCTGCGGCTCGTTTTTTTCTAGATCTTGCAAAATCATCGGTGTCAGGGGCTGAAAACCAAAATATATATTATGATTAATAAAAACATTTTAAAAACGTTTTCCAACAAATAGCTTGCCTTATTCTTTTGTGTCTTTTTTTTTAAATATTTTTTGCGAAAATTTCATTACCGTGTATATTTTTTTAGCATAGAATATGCAAGTATTAAAAAATAATCAGAATTCATGAAAAGTTTGTCTCGCTTATAAATTCGAAATACCAAACGCAAAAATAAGGAACTAGAAACATTTGGTGATCTACAGTTCTTTGAATTAGTCCTCTCTAAGTGTCTGAGAATACAGAGAAAAAAGTTTATATGAAATACCTCAATTTAGCATTAAATATGCGTTGTGTTTATTTGCGAGTAGTGTAAAATACACCTGAAGTTCATTTTAAGACTACTGTTCTAATGTCAGTAACCGCGTCAATTACCTGTGAGTGGTTTTATGCCAAGATAACACAGTTCTTTAACACATATACCTCCGGGAAGGAACACTTTAAATCCATATCCTGTCCAATCTTCGACACCCAACACCTTCTTGTAATCAAACACATTAGATGTTGGAAATGTATCTGAGCTAAAATAAAACGAGTACAAAGGAACCTTCTGATGACCCAAGAAGTCAAATCCATCAGGTTTAATGTAGATAAGCACAGCATCTCTTTTATTTATCACCTCAAATGTAAAATAAATCATAGGTTCTGAATATTGTGGATTGATGAGAGGAATATATCTCTTAAATTCCAGGTTTCCTTTATTCGGAATATTGGTGTCCACAGATATGTTTTGGGGGATATTCATCACTGGAACAGAAGAGGTTGCCTTGGTTGCATTCTCTCCATATATGTAGGGGTTTCTTAAGTAGTTAGACACCTAAATAAAAATAATATTAATATCAAAAGATAGCAATTATTCTTTCAGTTATCTTACTTTCCTTTTAACCTATTTTCAATTACACTTCAACTATTCCAGATGTACACTAATATTTTATATTAATAAAGATTGTTGATATCAAATTTTACGCATAAATAAATATATGTAATATTATATGAAATGTCAGAACATACTGCTAATTCCAGGTAGGATGCTTGGTTGTTTGAGCCATTGACATCATGTACACCTCCAAAAAACTCATCTGGGGCATCTTCAAGATCGTTGAACGAGACCTTCCTGATCATTATTTCCAGTACATGGTTTGCATTCCAGTAAAGTCGCTCGCCCAAAACAATAGTTTTGTGCATGACATTTACAAAGACTGATTGGATTCGTTTTATAATTGGGATATATTTTCTTGCCTGAAAAAATTATGAAATAAGATTTTCTTACGATACAATATATAATGTAAATTCGAACGAAAAAATATATTTCTTTTTTTCATATTGTAGCTATCAAAAAGGGCAAACAAGTGGTAGCAATAAAAATTAACTTTTTAAATATTTCTATATGAAATTAATTAGAAAACATTACTTTTCTCTACCCTTGGACAGGCAATTTTGTGATATCTCTACTTATATAATTAATAACATACCGTTTGTCTTTGCTGAAGTTGAAACTGGCGCTCATGTGCTCGTATTTGATAAATAAAATCAACTTGTCTATTAATGCTTTGAAAGTCTAGAGTTACGTTCCCTTGATTTTGTTTTAACAGGCTGGTTTCTTGTAGGAAGAACTTGAGGTGTAACATGATTTCCGCTCTTATATCATCTTCGGAAAGTTCAACATCCAAGTTCTGAAGCTTCCTCGGTAGCATCTTGTTCAAGACATTGTCCAATACACGATGATAAACTATCATAAACTTTTTAAAATCAATAAGTTTGTAGAAAATAACGAACGTCCATTTAAGAATGCTAAAAAAAGGATTACAAATATTCTCTGTACAAGAAATAATTCTCTTTTTATATACTTTTTTAAAATCTAATGAATTTATTTTTCATAATTAGCCCTCAATGACGTTTGGCACAACTGCAACTGAAACTGGAATTGAAAAATGGTCTAATCTGAGATAAGATAAATAATTTCAAGAAGCTAAAAAAATAAAAAATAAATGGAGAAATATTTCCGAAAAGCACTGCCTTTTACAGTCGACGGCTTACTTTGACATTTAAACCTGTGTCATGTAGGAAGCTATGGAACTGATAATAGATGATCTGAAAACCTTTCTATTAGGTGTGGTGTTTGGGGCAATAGCATAATTTACCGGTATGCAATCAATACATGATATGATGTATGGCAGAATAACATAATTTAAAATTCCTTTTCCGTAAAAGAGAGTATCTTCTTTCTAAAGAATAAAATAAGGAAGAACTTTCCAGGAAGAAAACTTGGCAAACGTTTGCCGAGCTGTACATGTGAAGGATGGGAATTGAGGGTAGAGTTATTGTCTATCCCTTCCTAGACAACGTACATGCCAGATATATGTATGCTATGAAATAGGATATTATTATAACCTTTTAATTAAATGTTAAGCTTAATATTTTTATTGCAAAAGAGCTTCCGTATATTGTCTTAGTGTTAAGGTAGGCCATAGATTGTGAAAGTCAGCGCTTCTCGCAAAAGTCCACTAGTAGCAAAATTAACTAGAACAACTTTGAAAATTCAAGACTTTAAACATGTTCAACGAGTAAAAAAGGCGTTTTAATATTGGAGGTTTTCAAAGTCTGAGAAGTGTAAAATCTTGCCTTTAGCAATGTCTATTAAACTTTCTACTGCACTCGGAGATACAGGATTTCTTCTGCTACCATATTCCAAACAATCAATGACAGTGTGCACAATGTCTACCGTTATGTTCTGTTTGAAGTAGATTTATTGAGTTTATTAATATTTACTTAAAAAGTTTTGAATTGTACATTATAGCACTTGCTTATTTCATGAATTATCTCTCATTTAAACAAAAAAATTGATGCTATCGGACAACTTAAATAATTTTTTTTTAGATATTTTTAAAGTTTAACAATTTTCCGACTTCAATACTACAAACCACTCCCTCCAAAGACAAATACGGTTTAAAGCGAGTCAGAGCATCCAAGGTGCTGAAGATCTGCTGTATGTCTGTTAATTTGAATCTATCGATGGAATTTGCACAGCCAGGAGCAACAACGCTTTTGATCAGTTGAAGAAGCTTCACAGTTTTCTTTTTTTTGAAAAAAAAACATGCTTGTCAGGAATTGTAAAGGTAAACAGCAATTTGAAGTCCATGTATTTTGTGATATTACGGTCTACCTGTTGATAAACAAGAAACACAGGTCCCCCTCCGGATGTATCGATTTTAATGGACTCCATATCACCGTTTACCTCTTCTTCAGATGTTGTTTTGTCAATCTTAAAAAAAAAATAATAATATAGAAATAGAAACCTTGAATTTGTGATTATTTGCTTTGAAAACTTATTTCCACAAAGTATTAAGCATATTTTCAAAGTATATTTGGGTAAGTAAGAAGTCATGAAATCAAGTACAGGTAAACTTCGTTATCTCGACATCGACGGGACAGTCGGAAAATGTCGAGATATCCGAGGTGTCGAGATATCAGAGTTGAGACTCGACGTCCTTAATTTTACTTCATACTAAAACCATGGACATGAACAGACGTACATACACTGTCTTCAATTATACTGTAGCTCGTTTGTTTCAGCTATCCCTCTATATTTATTAGAAAACGTAAGAAGTTATTCACAAATGTTATTTATGAAATGCTTTCTTTTTCATCCAAATGTTATAATTTTACTAAAAGCCGTTTTCCATCTAGCATTCGATCCGCGTGCAACTAGCTCTGTCAGAACAGGATACGTAATGCGCTCTATAAACTCCAAACTGGAACGGTACAAAGTCGACTTCCGAGATACGGAAAAAAAAATTAATGCGTATAATTTTTTTTAAATTATTTCATTTGACTTCTTTTTTATTTCATAATCATTCATCATTAACTTTCATTTTATTTTCAAAGCAAAATTTAATTGGAATTGCGCATTTACCATCACATGCAGTCATATTACGGCTTATGCAATAGTCGTGCATGCGGTATAGATTTGATTGATTCCTGTTGAATGCATATTTACCAAATCTTTTAGTTAAATTGAATTCGATGTGTATATTGTTCATTGTTATTCGGTTCCTTTTTTTATAAAATGTTTAAGTTTTGTTAGATTTCGACATAAATAAACGGTTTTACATTTACGCAGAATCGAGAAGATTTATCAATGATATTACCCAAGCTGAACATTAAACAATTTTAATTAACGTATTAGAGATGACGAGGGGGCTTGGGATTCCTCTTAAAACACATTTCTAACGAGCAGTATGTAGTCAAAACATGGGTGTAAAAGGTGTGAATTTCTGCCGACGTCGAGATACA
This sequence comes from Saccostrea cuccullata, assembly GCF_032062105.1. Lineage (NCBI taxonomy): Eukaryota > Metazoa > Mollusca > Bivalvia > Ostreida > Ostreidae > Saccostrea > Saccostrea cuccullata. The sequence continues at coordinate 118,783 of NW_026918705.1, read as the reverse complement.
CGGAGTTGTCCGTGCGTGACGAGCGACCAGCTGACAAACAATTAGGTTAAGTAGAGGAGAAAATTGCCCCGATGTCGACATATACCAGGTAAATTTTGCTCTTGGGACTGTGAAATACGTCGAGATAAGCGGGGTAGTCGACATTACCGAGGTCGACATATCAGAGTTTTTGCAAATCATTTATATAGTAAATTATGCCGGGACCGCGAACGGACGTCGACATATCCCAGGTTGTCGACATATCCGATGTCGAGATACCGAAGTTTACCTGTATGCTGTACGTACAAACGGAAATTGTTTGAAATCGGTTGCAACAGCTCCTAAGAAACTCAAGGTTTGAACGTCATTTCCTGATAGATTGTAATTGTTGAACTTTGAATCAAAGTTATTAAACGAGGACTCAATTGTTGAAATGTCTTCTTTATCTTCAGGTTGAGAGCTAGAAGGCGGAATGACCTGCAGAAGTAAAACATTATTCTTGTGAAATAAAGCAATAACTTGTATAATACTAATATCAGTCCAAAAATGGGGATTCCATTGATCTAAACAAACATTTTGTCATATAAAAAGGATAAAAAAGAAACAATAAGATAAAGTTAGTACTGTTATATTTGAAGAATATGTTCCATAATCTCCAGAGGTATCGAAAATCCGAACCCGTACGGTAACTGTGTGATTAAAAACGGGATCTCCCGGCTGTATGGGGACGTCTAGGATTCGACTCTCGCCTTAAATAAAGGTTACAATAGATTCTTTTAAGCGAATAACAACTTTAATGCGATCAGGTATGCTACGAATTAGGTTTTCCCGGTAGGTTATTAGAATAAAGTATTATTCCATTTGATGTGTCTTCCCTGTACCTTTTCAGTCGTTGACATGCCAAAGACTATTTTTAAGGGAGGGGGTGATAAAATCAGGACCTCGGTCATTGAAGTCTTTGAATCGCATTGAAGAAATTTCTTTGTGCTTTTTAGCTAAGTCATAGTTTTATGTAACAAATATGAATTGTTTTCTTATAAACAACACAAAAAGTACAAAAATGTGTATATATTTTTCTTTCGGACCACAATAGAGTTTTCCCAAAAAACAATATAGGTTCGACTCTTCTGCCACCAGAAAAAAAAACCCAGATTCAAACTCAGTATGCAACATTCATTAGGGTTCGAATGAGGAAGGCTTTTGGTCAGAACATCCAAACGATTAAAAGTTATGTGGAAGGCACTGCAGCGGTAGTGGTGCGCAATTTCTAAAATGATTCTTTGAAAACTTAATCATAACTTACCTATCGCATCATGGTTGTTGTTCGTGCAAAAATATCAACCAACAAGTATTATAAGATATCAATTATGAATATAAGAACTTTAAGATGAAACCCTGCCATTCAGTCACCTTTAAGTAAGCTTTTAGTCACCTTTTAGTAAGCTTTCTGTCACCTTTAAGTAAGCTTTCAGTCACCTTTTAGTAAGCTTTCTGTCACCTTTAAGTAAGCTTTCAGTCCCCTTTTTAGTAAGCTTTCTGTCACCTTTAAGTAAGCTTTCAGTCACCTTTAAGTAAGCTTTCAGTCACCTTTTAGTAAGCTTTCTGTCACCTTTTAGTTACAAGAAGCGTTCATCACCTTTCAGTTCACTGAATAGGAGAGCTTCACTCTGCGTTAATTTGATAAAACTGCACAATTCGTTATATCTATTCAAAAGGTACCACTTTATATTTCGCTAGATCATCATTTTGTTAAAATAATATCTTAAACATTTTGAATTAATCAAAAGTTTAAAAATCACATAGAAAGTAAATAACATAAACTGTGCTTTCTGCAAATTGTTTAGATAAATATCATTTTTGGACCATACATCTTTCAACTAATTCCATTTCAAATTAAAGATAATCCATTTATTTCAGTTTTAAAACTAAAGAAATGCAATAAAAGGTTTACATACTTCCTTCATAAATAAAATTTACAACGTTGTTCTCTCCGTGTGTAAAGTTTCTTTTTGTAACTGTTTCGTAAAGGTAAGTAAACACGTTTTCATCCTCGTCTGTATCGATCCAATTTGAGCACTGCACGCTCAGAAGAACAACTAGTGAGTCTATAATGAAAATAAATGAAGCTTTTATGGAAAAACTTTTTACAATTTCTTTCAACTTAGTAATATATCATGTACAGTCTATACGTTATATATATATTTTTAGGATATTTTTTAATGGTTCTTATTACTAGTATATTATTTTTTTCGTGCTTAGTTACCATAGCTATAAGATGTATAATAGGAAAATAAAATAATTCCAAATTTTAAACTCTTGAAAGAATAAATCAGAGCTGAATGTTCTCAAAGATGATCATTTTACTTTTTCGGGTAGTACAGTATATTCATAACCTCATTCAGACGATAATTGACGCACAAAACTAACAGAAATGCTTTGCATTTTTACTCAATGTAGAATATCGCCAAAAAAAAAACAAAAAAAAAAAAAAACAAAACAAAAAAAAAAAAAAAAAAAAACGGGGAGAATTTTAATGTAGCATATTCCATTAACAAGTATATATTATTAATGTATAAGGAAGTAATCATTCACATCTTTTAAAAAATTCTTATTGCAGCTCTACTTATTAAGCCTGATTGTAAAAAGCTCTATCTTAACTTCAAATTTTATTTTCTTTATACGAACATTTTCCTAGTTTTCCTAGTTTTGCAATGTCTTGTTAAGATTTTAGTGTACTTATAACAAATTCTTTAAAGTTTAATATATCGAGTTCATATGTGATAATTTACATGTAAATCACAGTAAACGCACCATTTGTAGCATTATTTTTTTCTGAATAACTGTTCCACTACAATTATTTTTCCAATGTATATGTTTGAAAGAAAGTGGATATTTTACCTGTTTTCTGTTCAACTGAACAAGAACCCCCAGTAGGTGGCGCGTTAGTTCTGAATTCTCTGTAAACGTCCCCACTTATATCTGATTTGACCACCGTCGTATATAAAGTCACCAGGTAGGTATTTCCAGGTGTTAAAGAGAACTTTGGTAAGACAAAACTTTGTTTACCGGCATCTTTTTATAAAAGAAAAATACAAATAATTACAACATTAACATACATGTTTATAATATTGTTCTTCGGATTAAGTTTGCATAACTTTTATGTTTAAAAATTAAATTATCAATATTTAAAACCCTTATTATAAAATATACCGATTCCGGTGACTACAGGCAAAACCTGTACCGGTTGAAACATTCCGGATCTACTTTCGTCCTTCCACAGTGTCCACACATATTGAACCTCGTGTTCTGGTTTACAGGAGGCGCACCAAGCTATCAAAGCCAATTTAGATGATACGGCAACTTTGTCGTAACAATTCAAGCTGCAGCTGTAAAATTGAGTAAATTAATTGTACAATTTATCAACTTTCTTTAAAATGAATGAAAAACTAAATAAACAGAATCTTGTCTATAATAATTGCATTCTTAATAGCAATACTTAATCTGCAGATCAGTCAATCCCTCTTCCTTGAATCTTGCAATTTGTGTGAATTGCTTTTGAGAGAATCCTTCCTTCACAGTTACCGTAAGAGCATAGTCAGATGACTCTGATATTGAAGAAGTCAACTGACCAACACCACGTGATACCTCTTTAACAGAACACGTGCCTGATGACGTGTCGCTGAGTATTATTGTTGGTCCTCTTAGATTCACAGGAGGGATTCTGTAGAACGTAATGATAATTGTTACTTCTTTTTGATCAGCAAGTATATAGAGGATATTCAATGTTTTGTAGTTGAATATGGAATTTATTTCACGAGTGGGACAGGATTTTTGGATATTTTCACGAGTGCGAAGCACGAGTGAAAATATCAAAAAATCCTGTCTCACGAGTGAAACTAGATATCATTGAGATGGTGGCCTTCTCAAAGGGCCCCACTTCCATCAAAGAACATGAAAATGTAAGAAAGTTTAAAAGGGTTTATTTTGAAGAGGAACATTTGTGTACTACAGTGAAAGTAATTTAGTACGACTTCACGGATTTTGCAAATTTACAGATATATATATATATATATATATATATATATATATATATATATATATATATATATATATATATATATATATATATATATATATATATATATATATATATATCAAAGTTATCTTGTATCATCAGTTATATAAATTTACTGGAATTAAGGGGGGAAATTATGCACCAAACAAAGATAGACAGGCTAATTCTGACCATGACCTAGAAACTTCGACCAATTAAAGTCACTGCACATCCATTGACCAGTGACATTCTGTGAGTGAAGTATGAGCCAGATAGGACCAAAAAGAGAGACGATGTGCTCCGGACAAGGATTTTTCATATGTCTGCTATGACCTTGACCTTTGACCTGGAAACATGGTTCAAGGTCACTGCACACCGGTTACTCAAAGGCAATCTGTGGGTGGAGCATGGGCCAGATTAGGGCAAGGAGAGAGAAGATATGCTCCGGACAAGGATTTTTCATATAAGTCTGCTATGACCTTGACCTTTGACCTAGAACATGGTTCAAGGTCACTGCATATTGGTTACTCAAAGGTACTCTGTGGGTGAAGTATGAGCCAGATTGAGGCAAGGAGAGAGAAGATATACGCCGGACAAGGATTTTTCATATAAGTCTGCTATGACCTTGACCTTTGACATAGAAACAGGGTTCAAGGTCACTGCACACTGGTTACCCAAAGGCACTCTGTGGGTGAAGTATGAGCCAGATTGGGCCAAGGAGAGAGAAGATATGCTCCGGACAAGAGATCTCGGACGGACGGACGGACAGACTGATCACTATAGGGCACCCGCCAAGCGGGGTCCTAAATAAATTTCATTTCAACTACAAAACATTTAAATTTCTGTTTATTACATATTCTTTGATTTTCCCTTTGCCTATGTCTTTTTTGTAATGCAGTCTTAGGCTACATAACGTCATAGTTGAGCGGTTGAGACTTCAAAGCTAAGTGAAAAACATTGTAAACATGAATTTCAGCAACATATATGGGAACTTTCGCAGTTCTATTTTATGACAGAATGGTTTATGTACTCGTTTTCTATCTTATAACAGGTTAAGGAGTATTTTTACAACACTCTTGGTGAAGGGAAGGAAAATCGAGGGTTTTCCCGCACTTCTGATGTTCTTTCACACTGTGGCAGGATACCATTTTGATATCCTTTCACACCGTGACAGGATATCACTTTTATTCAATGGATAAATTACAGTATTTCACTGTTGAAAATGTAACAAATACTTTTCATTTATAAATAAATCAGTTTTTCGTAAATATAAATACCTTTTACAGGTCCACGAAAAAGTCAAGTTCTCATTTTCTCCAAAATCTCCGTTTGCTGAATGAGATTCAGTCAAGGAATCAAATAAAAAGTTGTTAGGCCTTATAACATAATTCCCACCGCTGATGTAGGCAAAAGGAAGGGAACTAAAGAACTGGATGTAACTGTATTCAGATATCCAAGTTTTGCTTAGGGATATATTTAGTAGAAGATAAAATTGTCCTTCTGGCAATGCATTTCTTTTAATAAGAAGTGTTCCTTTTGTTTCATCTAAAGGATTTTCATATGAGTACAATATATTTGTTTTTCCGCTACTGTTTGCTTCATATATATACCAATGAAAATGAGGTTTTTCATTCTCGCAATAAATATGCATTCTGTTTCTAATGTACAAATCACTAGATTTAGAGACTTTCATTGGATCCGTGGGTATCGAATATTGGCGATCATACATCCCCTTTGCTTCAAAGCATGCATTTGTAACTGTTATTTTCTTTGTCATCCTTTTGTCAGAAATGTAATTTGAACAATTTACATTAATAGTTGGCGCTCCAATACTTGTATAGCTATATACAAAGACTAACGGCTGTGTATTTGTTATATTCTGTTTTTTGTAGAAGATACTATCGCGATCGACAGCATCTCCCGCTTTCATGATACAAGTAATGTATGGCCTGGGTTTACTAGACGAGGTGTGAACTCTTATTGTTATGTCTCCAGGTGGAAGTGGATTAGGATCTGGATAAACATTAAGGTATAAGCTATCTTCTAGCTTGAAGTCTGCAATCAAGGGTTGATCCAGATATACTCTTTCTCCATTTCCAATGACCGATGGAATGTAAAATCCGTACTCCTGATACTTGACTGTGTATGTATACACTTTCATGAGACCACTGATGGCATAATAATAAGAGCGCCTGTAAATCGTAGAGCTGGAGTCTGTGTAAAATGTATATCTAGCGGAACCTGGAATCCCTTTTGCAGCAAATGTAACTTCTGTATCCCTCAAGTCAAATGATGTAGGATAACAGCTAAATTGAATCACCCCTAAAGTGATACTGCGATGAAATGTGTGGATATTATTCTGAGATTCTATTTGAATGGTCATGGTATAGGTACCGCGTTCCACAGAAAATATATGGGTTTTTGTTTTAGACTCCAGGAGAAAGCTTTCAATGGGCGACGTATCTCCAAAATCCCAATTGACATTTATACCAGGTGGAAGTCTTTTAAATTTCTTTAAAGAAATAGTAAATGTTACATTAACAGGGACAGAAACGGATCGGTAATAATAACGGTACTCCTCAGTGGGCTCAACCCGTTCTAATGTCATGCTCATGGGTACTGGAGTTTGATATTCAAAGTCAAATTCGGATAGACTGAATGATTCCACATACATAGTTGCATAGACACTTTGAGAAGTTAGGTCATTTGTGCAGGTGAAATTAACATTCTTTTGTCCCGCCGACTTATAAAAGTAAACCTTCCAGATTGATATGCCATTAGTAAGACTAACTGATTGTGTCTCCTCCCCTTCGCCATATTGAAAAATGCACCTAACGTTTGTGGGGTTGGGTTTTTCTGATGAATAATGTAGAGTCAGTTCAGATTTCCCATCAGGTATTGGTATATACTCGGTCAATGGGTATATGGATAGACTTCCACTAGGAATTGGATATTCAACCCTTATGACTTTATACCGAACTTCGGTATACATTGTATTCCAGATTGTCCATGTAACGTTGTAAATTCCAGGAGATGAGTATGAGTGTCCAAGTCTTAATGAGGAAAAGTAGTAGGAAAACGACTTCCAGTATGTTCCTGACTCATGCTTGTAGTTTGTCTCGTCTCCAAAATCGAGAATGAAATGAAAATTAAACCAAATTGACTTGAAGTAGAAATATATCCATTCATCCACAGCTGCTATACTTTTAACAACAATTTCTTCGTTCATTCTGTTCCAAGTATAGAGAATTTCACTTGTTCTGTAACTATATCCGCCATAATGTACATATACATTCAGGGTGTGGTTGCCTTGCGTATAGCAGTACGTTTCGCATACTGATGTCGTGTTGAGACTTTTCAGATTCGAAATCTTCACATAGGTAGAGCAATCTGGACCGTGACTGTTATATATGTTTACTTTAGCATTATGATTCATATTGGTGGTGTTGATATCTGCGGTGACCCTTACTTCAAACTTCTCTCGAACTTCGTACACTTTTGATTCATTTAAGTTAATCGTCACATTCTCTATAATGTTGCCTGAAGTAAAAACAGTTTTATTTTTGACAATTTACGAGCATCATTAATTTTCAATTTTATTAAAGGAACTTGATTTGGGAAAGTTGTAATAGAAGAGTGCTCAGTGTAATATTGAAGACAGTTTATATATAGAGAAAACATTACAAAACCTTTTCCTTATCGCACCCGGAATCAGCCCGAGATACCAATATCAGCCTGAGGGCTGATACTGGTCCAGAACTAGTACAAGGCACGATGTGGAAAAGGGTACGTATTATTAGCTTATTACAAACTGAGTAATTACAAGTTTACAGAACTCATGTACTTGAAAAAATACACTTTTGTAAAACGTAAACAATTACAGTCTAGCTCTTTTTCATCAAATAACAATAATTTTTTAAAATTTAATTATCAAACAATTTTACAAAAAACATGAACGAAGAAATAGTTGTATCATCACAAGGGCTGAATTTCAGTAGTTTCGCCACAATTAAATATTATCGGGCCACAGTAAGATCGTCGTCGATCGTGAGGAAATATAATTGATAATCAGACAATTATTTTTTGCCTGAGCAGACAATGGACCAGAATATTTTTTCCGAGGTGCAGGGAACAGCTCAGTGTGTGTTCTACTGCCCGAGGCGAACCGGGGAAATGGAATACTAGTACACTGGGCTGTTCCAACACCAAGCCTTGGGGGAAATTATTTTAAAAATAAACTTTAAAAAATGAATCTTCCTCTTCTAGACCTCGCTGGTATTAATGCATGAATGAAAAGAAACAAGCCATTTTTCACGCTTCCCAGAAATTGCAAAAGATAATGCTACATTTTAAAACTAATTAGCATCACTAGAATAAACAAAGTGGATGTAACGTAAATGTGTATTGTTTGGAAAGCTGAAAAATTAAAATCAAAGATAAATCCATCAAAATAATATTTCATGACTTAAAACAACTATACATGCAATTTATTTCAATTCACAAGTTCAATTTCTTTTAGACTAGGTTAAATTCAATATCCCTTAATTGTTTTAAATAATCATTAAATTTGTTTTTCAATTTGCAAAATAATAAGTACAATTTGTGTAGTAAACTGGTGGTGATTTAGAAAAGATCTGTGTTGTTTGATTTATTCAGTGGTTACTTCTTGAATTCGGTCGCGAACCCCCCCCCCCCCCGATTATTGGCATTCTGGGTCACTCTCTCCCATCGGCTCGATCATGCATTCAGGAACGAACGACAACTCTGCATGGGAGATTTAATTAAATTTTAAATGATGGAAAACCCTTATCAAAACATTCTTCCTATGTTCTGAACTTTTTCTGTTGATTGTTAGTGTCAGATTTAATCTGAGATTTTACCATATTAAAAATAAATTGATGCAGCCATGCCACAAATCAATTTCGGGTAGGAATTCTTCCATGCTTAATTCATGGGAAAAGAGCAAAAAAGTGAGATGAAAATGCTTCAACTCGTATTCCGCGTCGAAAGTGGGCTCGGTTAAAACTTATCTGCAACCTCCATCATCACCACTTTGATATCGATCTTCTCACTCAGAAAAAAAATCGATACATCGATACACTGTAGGTAACCATTTTAAAACGTATTTTTGACTTTTAATGATGCTATGATCTCGATCTCAAATACATTATATATGTACAAAATTGTAGACTTTCTATGATGTTCAAAATTCTGCCATTTTGTCAATTGTGTCATAATTTCATCACCTAGGTATTTATACGAATTATCCATTTAGCTGTCGTGTAAAACAACATTAGTAACATTTATTGAAATGTGTATTATGTCTAATTTATACGAAAAAATGTAAAACTCATTTAATTACAATCTAAATTGAACAAAATTTCACGTCACGCTTTGAAATTAAAGTATATTCAATTCTTCGATACATTGCTTGTGCCAAACTTAAATACCTAAATGTACCTCTTTAAATCTTTTCTATTTATCATATAATTTTTTTTTTTATAATTTGTATGCACTTTCTTAAGGTAGTCCGATCCTCAGGTTCTGAAAATCAAGCATTGACTAATTGAAAATACTCACAAAAATGTCTCTGAATTTTCAAAGTAACGTGTTTTTACCCATAACAATTCTTCAAACTTCATCTTTCAAGTCAATCATATTATATAGAGAAAATTAGTAAATCTCAAATAAATTTTCAGGAATTGCGAATAAAAACATCTGCTATGCATTTTCCAAATCAAATTTGATCAATTAACACATTTTAGAAATAAAAATTATAGGCATCCAGGCTTTTAAAGAAATTCCACAATTTTTATACATATAATGTACTTAAATTTCTTTTATTTATTTCGATGCAAAGTGTATAAAGATTCTCCTGTCATTGCAAAGATTCATAATCACTTCTAATTCCATATCATGTTAATAAACATTGGTATCTATGGTTAGATTAAAATGAACATCAATTTCTTGATATATGTAATTTTAAAATGCTTTTGCATGGTAAAGAATTCGACTTTTAATTAGACCTTTCTGAGAACTTCAAAGAACCTTGAAGCAAATTCAGAGGTATATAATGAAAATTGTTGCATTTTGTTCATTTTGAGACTTTTTGAATTAAATTATAAATTAAAGAGTTGTCCTTCCTGGCTGAGGATCGGAGTCCCTTAAAGTTATCATATTCAAGCTGAATTCGTAAACACGGTGCCCCTGCACTGACCAAGAGATGCCTCTCCACATACATAATTTTATCCAAGTGGCATATGAAATTAATATTTTAAACACGGATATTATAAAGTTTTGTCCATATACGAGGGGTTATCAAAGAGTCCGTGGACTGAGGCGATAAAATTAGTACTATGTTGCCTGAGCTCTCAATATGTATAAAAACATAAAACAACAAAAAATAAAGAAATGTTTAAAAATTTAGCTTGATACGTTGATTATTTGCCAAATAATTATAAAATAAAAACGGCATTATATGATCACCTGGCGCCGTCGCCGTTTGCTTTTATAACGTCCAACAACGTCATTGTTTCTTCTGCCTTATACACTTATTTTGATGAGGTTTCCTGGAGCTGAGTGGGGACTTAAACCAGCCTTTTTTATATGACTTGACAATGTCATGAACGGCGTATTTCAATGCATATATATAATATTGCAAATGAATGAAAACATAGGGAGAGATCCTCGCTTGATTGTGCCAGCATATTTTGAATATTGGATATATTTGGAATTTAATATCTACGACACATGATCAACGTCATTTTTTGACGTAATAGATTTTTCACACCTTGACTACAAATCGACATCATTAACTGTGCATCCCTTTTTCTCTCTTAATAAAGTTTATCTCATCTGGATAAACTAGGTTATTTTGAGCACATAGTTATTGACTATAGAAAGATAGACAACTCTTACTTGTCACATTTATACAACTGGGCATGCGCAAGGTAAACTTCCTTTTCCTGTTGAGCAACAAAGCTGCTGGTACCAAAAATTTTAACTGAAGAAAGTTACCTGCATCTAAGGCATCACGAAGAGGAAGTCAAACCATGTTGAGAGCCAATAAAACCAGGGCATCGAAGGCCAAAAGCCCATATGCCCGCCCAGTATCCAGGACATCTGCGGCGCATAGTATTGTAGCCTCCACGGTGACCACCCAAGCATCCACAGTCGCGTCGACGTCCATTGACCCCATCATACCGTCATCAGTCACCAGTCATTATTCCCAGGCAGCTATGTCAGGGCCAACAAGAACTTACATGGTCAGCCAAGAATCGCTTGTTCAATCAGTACCCCTACAGCCTGTCTACGAGACTGCAGACATCCTAACTCCTGTTGTGCAGACTGTACCCACCCAACAGACAGTGGAGTAACAGTTGTCTGTGCCAACAACTAGCACTACAGCAGGTATAAATTGCATGGTTGGAATAGATAGGCCTACACCTTTCCAGAGCGTAGCATCAATGCTTGGAGCTCATGTCTCTCAAGCATTGAAAGAAAAAATTTGGAATAACGAGTATGTCGCTCTGAGCAAACTGTTGATCGAAGAGCCAGTTTCAGATATACAGCATCATATTGTTTACCTTGATGGTTTAATTCAGGTTAAACCTAAGTACAAAGATGAAAAAATTATGTCTATTTCACAATGGACTGATGCCTTTTCAATTTTTGCCTCAATTTACTGCGCCAAGCACTCTGCACAAGCTATAAATTTATTTCGTTATATGGCAACAATTAGAAAAGGTGCAGAGCGTTCACCTGTGTCTTATGGTTGGAGGGATTATGACATGAAAACGTCAAAAAATAAGAGAGTTATGGTTTTGTTGAGAGCATTGGTCCTCAACTCATTGCAGAATAACATTCAGATCAAATGTCAACATATTCAAGGTATTAAGAATGATACGGCAGATGCTCTTTCTCGTTTTCAGTTTTCGAGGTTCCATCAGCTGGCTCCTGGGGCTTGGCCTTATCCCTGTCCAGTTCCTATGCAATTTTGGCAAATTATTCATCAACTGTAGAGAACCTGGTAGATGCTAGCATTTCGGACAATACAAACAAAGTTTATAGGCAGGGCATTCAAACCTTTATTAAATTTAGAGTAGATAACTCTTTTCCACAATTGTGGCCTCCACCTGTTGACCATGTCATCAATTTTGTTGCATACATGTCAGAGAAAAAATGCGCCTTTTCAACCGTCAAGTGTTATCTGTCTGGTCTGAGCTTTTTCATAAACATTCATGGGTGGCCAAATTCTGTGGAGTCATTTTTAATTAAAAAACTGCTTACTGGTTACAAAAAGTTGACTGTGTCTAGTGATATTAGAAGGCCAATTACCTTGCACTTATTAGGTCGTATCATAAATACCTTGCCATATGTTGCACATTCTTTATACGAGGCAACATTATTTCAATGTGCCTATTCAGTAGCATTTTTGGCATTGCTAAGAGTCAGTGAAGTAGTAGACCTTCAATCTGATAGTGTTCAGTTATTACAAGACCATGTTAGTCTACTGATTAAAAGTTCCAAGACTGATCAAATGCACAGGGGTTCAGCAGTTAAAGTCCCAAGGAATGCCCAGTCATTAATTTTGTTTACAATACTGCAGAAATTTCTTGCAATGCGTCAGACAATTTCAACTACAAAATTTTTTGTGCATTTCAACTCCAAGCCTTTGACTCAGTATCAGTTTTCTACAATGCTCAATAAATGTTTATCATTTTTGAATATAAACACATCGGTTTTTAAATCTCATTCTTTTAGAATTGGTGGGGCCACACATCTGTATTTAAATGGTATGAGCGAAGCTGAAATCAAAACCATTGGCAGATGGAGTTCTGCTGCCTACAAGTCATATATAAGGCCAATTGTTTAATAAGTTAAATGCAAATTTATTTTGTTCAGAATTTTTTCAGATTGCATATGGATCATTGGATCATCTTTGATATATTGGGCTCAGAAATATGCTCAACAGAGAATGCTTAACAACCTGGGATTTGAATCACATAGGATAATTTGGCATGGAATAAGGGGTATGGTTTGGTCACAGCTTTATCCAACTATCCAAAAGGAATTAAAAAATAATAACCCACCAACAATCCTAGTAATACACTGTGGTGGCAATGATATTGGTAATCCGCATAATACGTTGAAGGGTTTACAAATGTACATGAAATCTACCATTGTAAATATTTCACAATTAATGCCAAAGACAGTTATTGTTTGGTCTCATATCTTACCACGAAGTAATTGGACCTTATGTCTTTCTAACAATGATGGAGAAAATTGGAGAAGAATCAATTCTGCACTTGCTACTTTTGTTGTTAAGAAAACGTGTGGGGCCTCCATTAAATATCCTGATATTTTAAAAAGACATGTAACCCTTTTTTGCAAAGATGGTGTACACTTGTCAGACTTGGGTGATGACTTTTTGTGAATTCTTTAAGAAATGCTCTTGGGATGTTTTTGTCAACCACTGACAGATTTTATCCTACTACTACTCCCACATGTACTTGTTAAGTCTTGTCATGGCCAATCCTTGAAGTTGTGAAGTTGCATATTTGAAAATTGAATTGTATATGACTACTGGTTGAGTGTTAAATTGATAAATATGTATTTGTATTGAATGCAAAATTGACCGCCTAGATTTGTTGGCGGATGACCACAAAAAATATGTTTTGTGGTTCATTTGGCAGAATTTTGCAGAGAATGCCACCTCCATGGGGCACTGTTTTTTCCAGGTCCCTTGGGTCAAGGTGGTGTTTCTACTGCTTTGGGTTGTTTGTGTATATGCTGCCATATCGATTTGAAGATCGGCGCATATTTTGTTATTTTGTTGAAAAAATTGTGAATAAATAGCCATGACAAGTACGCCAAACATTAATTATTTATAATGTTTTAATTAGGTTAGGACAATAAGGTCATTAGGATATTAAGTATCAGTTTGTAGAAATTATAGTTATTGGTCTTCCAATGGTAAAGAACAATGGTTTGTAGGGGGTGCTTTGCTGTCTAAAAATAATAAAGTTTATCTCCTCTGGATAAACTAGGTTATTTTGAGCACATAGTTATAGACTATAGAAAGATAGACAACTCTTACTTGTCACATTTATACAACTGGGCATGCGCAAGGTAAACTTCCTTTTCCTGTTGAGCAACAAAGCTGCTGGTACCAAAAATTTTAACTGAAGAACCCTCCCACCCTCTCCATGTTATAACTTCTGCAGAAATGCTTGGCCTTAAAAGATTTTTTTTTATAGAATTGTTGTTAAAATATTGTATTTAAATTGATGAGCTTGTATTTTACTGTTTTTGATGTGTGTAGAACAAAATTTCTGCTGTTTTAAATTTATATTTTCAGCGTCATGGACCATAAGATGACTGATCGTATGCATATCAACAAAGACTCAAGATAGAGCAGTGAATTTATGCGCCAGTGACTTTAAAGAATTGTGTGTTGTGTTGGTATAAAAACTATATTAATGGCAGAATTTTGCTGAGAATGCCACCTCCATGGGGCACTGTTTTTTCCAGGTCCCTTGGGTCAAGGTGGTGTTTCTACTGCTTTGGGTTGTTTGTGTATATGCTGCCATATCGATTTGAAGATCGGCGCATATTTTGTTGTTTTGTTGAAAAAATTGTGAATAAATGGCCATGACAAGTACGCCAAACATTAATTATTTGTAATGTTTTAATTAGGTTAGGACAATAAGGTCATTAGGATATTAAGTATCAATTTGTCGAAATTATAGTTAGTGGTCTTCCAATGGTAAAGAACATTGGTTTGTAAGGGGTGCTTTGCTGTCTAAAAATAATCTCTTTTGACATTAAAAAACAAGTACTCTGGATGCATTTAATTTCTCCGTAGCCAGTTTAAAATTTCCTTTGTCTATTCCAGTTTTTTTTTTCAGGGCAAAACTTATCATTGCTTTCAGGAACATTACTAATTTATTAAAAGAAATAAAATTTATGATTTGTGGTTTATTCTATAGATAGAAAAGATGATGCTAATTAAATATTTAAAATTCATTGATGTACCTCAAGCGGTTTTTATCTTATGGCGCTAGTCCACGAACTTTTTGATACCCCCTCGTACAGGTATGTGTTTTAAGGGGTTTTAAGGGGTTTAGCAATTTTTTATATATGTTATGCTCGAGTTCATTTCAACAATATCCCCCAAAGAAAAATACATATCCAAGTCCTGCTTAATCGAGAGTATATACAATGTTATTTGATGGAACTAGAACAATGTGCTGTACAAATCCTATGTTTTTATTTTTTTCTTTCACATTGTAGAGAAGATTTTTTTGGTCTTTTTTTCTTTTTTCTTATTTAACTTCTTTCTTGCTCATAAAAATTACCAATAAAAATTAACTTAACTTCACTCACCATTGGTTGACACTACAACAAATATCAGCACTGGGAGCACTGTGAATGTCCAGGAATTTCTCATTGACATCATTTTCTTTGCGATGCTTTCATGGACCTTTACATCTTTGGAAGGCGCAGTGTTGGAAGTTCCACGACAATTCTGAAAATGTCTCACACAACCTGCTTCTAATGAAATCAATGAATCATTGGACCATGGTAAGTGCGCAGTCAGATTTCATAACATTTTTCCCTAATAATAATTTTCAATAAATGGCAATTACGTAAATACATATACATGTATTTTTTACAAATCTAAGTTTACTATTAAGCTCGAGCTCCTTCTTGGGAAGGCATCTTCTAGGTGCTAAATCCAATCGGCAAGACAGAATGTAGCACAAAATACATGTATATACATCAAAACTCATTCTATTTATAAATATAAATATAACTTGCAAACTTTTCTCCTGAAAGTTACAGCATTTGTCATTCTGAATTGACCCCAATAGAGTATTATATCCAAACTGAAAGTACATGAAGTAAGAATTTTTTTTCAAATTTTGCAAAATTTTTCATTTTCAAAATTTTGCTAGTTTGAATACAATGGCAATGAAAGACATTTTGATTTTTTTTTAAACATTCAATTATGCAATTTGAAATAATTTTAGAGGAAGAAAAACAAATAACTTTATTTTCTATTTGTAGATTTCTATGGCATCAATGGTGAATTTTCTAACGACTCTTTATTTATCAATTTATTTATTCAGTTATTTATTAATTTATTTAATTTTTATTTCGTCTTTCTTTTTTGTAAACTTTTTGGGGGAGGGGGACTTTGACTTCATCCAAGGAATAATTCACGCATAATCAATAGAACAGTTGTGGATAAAAAAGTATCTGTATATTCACATTGTCTCTGGTTTCTTGCCTTATTTATATACCGGTATTTTAATTCATGCATGCACAACTAGACTTTTTGTTTTATAAACATATATAAAATTTGTCTAACCCTCCTGCGAAAAATTCCTGCAGATAAAATTACAGATGGAACAAAAACAATAGTACTTCCCAGATTGTTTGGGGTGAGATGATTATGATTTTTCATTCTACACTGTTTTCAGTTATGCTTTGGATCTGCAATGCTTTTCACCCATATATTTATACCCCCTGCTTGAAAATTGGGAGGGTATATGGTAATCGTGATATCCGTCCGTAGGTCCGTCTGTACGTCCGTCCGTCTGTGACGCTTTGGGGTGCCCATCTCTTATCAGCAACTCCTCTAAAACTAATACCACTGAATGAAATTCTTTATTAGATAGTGTCATTGTACACCTATTTTACTTTTTGATCCGACACATAATTTTGGTTTCCCATGGCAAAACATGGACACTGCCATTATATTCATATGGGAGGCGGGGGTATCATTTAGTGAGCTCATTGCTCACAATACCTCTAGTCTATTAATGGAGTTCGTGAAAATAAAACCATGCTTTCACAACTTCCAACGACTTATTTAGATATGATTTTCAATTAAGGGTTCAAGGACCTATTTTTCGTTATGAAACAGTTACATGAATTATGCTCTCTGTAAATGACTTTTATAATTGATGCATGCTTCCTGTTCTTATTGCTTTGATTACTGAGGAGGGAATTAAAAAAAAGAATTCTTTTTTAACGTTAGTTTATATATTTTTAATGAAACAAGTCTCTGAAAAAAGAATACTTCCAGGTTATGAATTTATAAGCATTTTTCTCTTCACTTGTATCTTGCTTTAGATCTTAGATTTCACGAAAGCGAGGAGACATTAAAGCTCATTCGTTTTTCAGTTTCTCTGTCCGTCTGTCTGTCACAAAACTTTAACATTAGTCATAACTTTTGAATGATAAAAGATAGGACTTTCATATTTCACATGTACACGTACATTACCTGTGACAATACCTGACTAAATATGCAATAATTTTAGACATCGTGACCTTGACATTAAAGTTTGACCTTCATGTGCTTTTAATTTTTTTTACATTAATTAAAAATTTTAGATTGGCCTTTTAATTTGAATGAAAAAGGGAAAGGGTTCTCATATTATGCATGGATATTACCTGTGACAATACCTTTTTAATTCTACATGTACTGTTAATTTTTCACCTCGTGACCTTGATCTTTATATTTGACCTATTTTTCAAAAAGTTTATCTTTGCTTAAAACTTTTTTGATTGTCAGAGAAGAGATATGGCTTTCATATTTGATATGTGCATTAGGTACCTGTGACAAGATGTTTCCGAAGATGTTATGATTTTGACACCGTGTCCTTTACGTTTGACCCAATCTATGCAAAAAATTAACTTTTTTTTAATGACATGAAATGGCGTTCATAATTGAAAAGTACATTATCTGTGGCAAAGTGTTTCCGAATGTGCTATGATTTTGTCCTCGTGACCTTGATCTTCAAGTTTGACTTAATTTTCAAATATTTTATCAGTGTTGCTAACGGCATCTCCCATCCACAAAGACATCGAAAGTGAGGGACTACAATTCTTTTGCTTGTTTGTAATCATTCTATAAGAATTTTTTTCTATCATGACTTTATAAGGAGCTTCTAATAAGATGAATTTGGGCTGTATATGGGTAGAATCATGTTTTCTTTAAATTGACAAAAGAGTATTTAGGCGAACAAAACACTTTCATTGAATTCTTCTCTTTGCCATCAGTCTAGTCTACGATTTCAAGATATTATCCTTTAAAGTATACGTGTATGAGGGTCTACTGTCATGTAAACTTTAAAACAAATCTTAAATTCTTCTTATTTCTGTACAAAATTCTGTTCTTGATTGTATCACAACCACTCCCTGAGAGATATGAATTGACCCATCTCTGAAATAGGATTTTTGCTATATTTGACTAATCGCTGCAATTCTGTTGTTGAAATTCAGATCTTAAATGATTTTCCTGTCTTTTTCACTTCAACATTTGGACCTTATTATGGTCTCTCTCTCTCTCTAGTTATGAACTCAGATAAGCAATTTATTTCCCGACTTACTAACCTACAGGTCAAAATGATCTGACAAGGGGAAATAAATAAACTAACTCTGACCATCTTCGAAGTCCAGTATTATCTTGATAATTTCCAAGAAAATATGAGATAATTTTGAGAGGGAAATGTAAAAATGGTTAAAATGAACGATTGTCAAATCTTTTCAGACATGCATTCAATAATTTTTTCATATTTTAACCTTCATAATTTTGTCACCCACATGATACAGGATTTTTTTAAATCGATGTGTGTGTTACGTGTACTTAATTTTATGTAATTTTACCCTGAATATTTTGATATAATATTCTTATTTATTACCATACAATATATTTGATGTCTATTATTATGGAACGAATGAGAAAAAAATATACACCAAACCATTAAAAGCAGGAAAGTATACTGAGTAATTGAAACTTAAAATAAACATCATGAAAACTCAAAAAGTAAATAAGTTGTTAACATTAATTTTTGAAACACGAACAGCTTTCAAGTACAACTTTAACTTTAACGAGTTTCCTGCTATAGGTTAAACTTTATGTATTGATCATGATAAATCAAAGTGGCGTAAAATTGTTTTACTTCTTTGAAAAAGTTTGTTTACTAAGAAACCGTAAGCAAATGTACATGTAGACCGATACAATTCATTTGAGTGACATTGAAAAATGCCCCACACTTACGGCTGATTTTCTTCATTGTTCACTGAAAATGAAAGTTTAAAACAGATCATTTTTTAATATAAATTTACTAATAAATAATGCCCCTACACTTCTTATTCAATCATTATATATTAAGGATATCCGATCCTCAGCCAGGGAGGATAACTCCAAAAATTAATATTTAATTTGAAATGCATGAAAATAAAGCTTGAAAATGATTTTTTTGAGAGTTTTTTCTTACTTGATGATACACGTTTCCAACTGACAGTTTGTGTACGATCTAATAGATAACATCGAAATCAACTACATGTCAAGGGATGTTTACTCCTACATAACACCCGATCCCGTCTCTGATGATTTAGAGGTTCATCTTTGCTCTATATGCTTCTAATTTGTATTTTTTGTTTGAGTTAAATATTATTGTAAGTACCCTCCATATTTCATGTTAAAGGATTTTAACAACTTCGAAAAGACATTAGCTATTTCTGTATCAAAGTCCTTATATATATAATTTCTCTTCCAAGTTTTTGAACCATTTTGCAGTAGCGGGTTTTTAGATCGTTATTAACTAGCTATACTGGATAAATATTCATAAAAGGAATCGTTGACATGCCGTTCAATAAGCTTGCTGACAACCGGCAAAATAGAAACCGCTATCACTCGCTTCGTACACTGGGACTTTTCTTAGACTTTGCTTCATTATATGAAGTATTCCACATGAATTTCATTTGATTATCATATCTAGTGTGTAATCAAAGAAATTCATCAGTTTTTTTTTCTTTTTAAAATGAAAAGTAGCAAAGAATTACAATACAAATTCAATCCATTTGAAAGTATTTAATAAAGCTTAAGTTAGCTTTTAAAATAATATTATTGTTGAGTAAAAATTGCTTTAAACACTTTGAAGCCTATATTTGGCTATAAATCCAATAGTATCAATGAATTATTATTTAAAATTATTTATTAATTTGGAAATAGTAGAGTTCAATATTTTCTATAAAATAGTAAAACTTGCAAATCATGATTCTTCAACAGAAAAAAATTCCTAGGTGAATCAGCTCTGGTATTCGAGTGCTTCTCCGTCAATGGTATAATTTACAAGCGCCTTGTAAATAGAGCCTGTCTCTTAAATGGTAAATTAAAGCATAATTTCTTCAGATAAGTAAACTCAAAGTTCTTATTCAATTAGCTGCAGAACTGTTACTGTAGCTCTTCGAAAAAATATATAAGGTATTGATAGACCGGAGAGCTACAGTGCCACCCATTCAAAAAGCTGTATATTTATTGCGCACAAAAAAGTGCGCTCGGTTCTGGATTAATTCTTCCAAATTCTTATCTCAATTGCAAAAAATATAGATTTCAATAAAGTCCTAACTCCACCATCAATTACTTTCAAAGTTTACATTTGTACGAAGCGCGTTGAACCGATTTTCTTGCAAACCAAAATGGCAGTATAAGTAGGCGAAATCTTCGATGATCTCAATTTCAGGGCCAGGAGGGCTATTAAGAACAATTATAAGGAATGTTTTGTTGTTGAAACAGTGAATGAATATGTTAGGAACACATGGTTAGTAATTTTTTTAGATGAGTTTTAAAAACATTGAGAAATAAATCCAGAAACACGCACTTTTTGTGCGCAATTTAATTATAGTTTTTCCATTGGGTGGCACTGTAACTCTCCGGTCTATCAATATATATTTTTCGGAAAGCTACAGTTCTGCAGCTATTATTCGACATGAACAATCAGTTCTTTGGATGAAATTACAATATCTGCTTTATTTTTAATTAGTATCGATATCGCTTCAAATGAAAAAACCTCTTCCAGCGCATGTCAGAGAGATTTGGGTTTTTTTTTTTTAAAATTTCGTGCAGTCTATCTATCAAGCAAGCTTTAATTTCAAATTTTAGATAAAATGCCATCACTCTTTATTAAAATCAAAAACTGAAAAAATAATTCTTTTTTAATAATTTATTTAATTTTATCTATTTGTGTACCAAGATTTAAATTGAATGCCATGGGATATGTTCAAGGAGCAGCATTTGAAAGAATATTACAAAAAATACCCATTTTACTTTCAATGGAAACACAATTTGATTGGTGAATAAGCCGAAGTTAGCACCCAGCTAAAAATTTCTACTACTGTATTTGGTATTTATTAAGGGAAAGAATTACAAGATATTTTTAATGCTTATCAATAAACCAATACAAATAATGGCATTATCAATCAAATATTTCTATAACATACAAGTAAAAACAAATAACATATTTACCAACTTTATTGAATAAACTGGAGAGAATTCAACAAACATATTGCACTGCCTTGGACAGAATGCCTGATATAATACATGTATTACAATGATTATAAGAAGTACAGCTGAAGATGTAGATAGTAGCAAAAATCTATGCTGCAGTTATTTTCTGGGCACTGTTTTCTGTGCAATCAGATAAATGTACAGTTAATATTTGGTATCTTGAATAACCTTGAAATGTCAAAATGATTTGAAAGTCTCATTCCCTTTTTCCTTAAGTATTTTAATTGGGATATCTCGATATCTGGATATTGGTCCTAATGAGTTCCAGATAAAGAGAATTGACTATTTGGAAAGTTTTGTTCAAACGCTTGTACAGTGTAAAGATAAAGATACATGTATTTTTAAGATACATAATTCATATATTAAAAACAATCTCTTAAATGAATATCACTTATTTTAAATATGTATGTGATTCTCCTCTTTTCAACAACAAAATTTGACAATGATCCATATTAATCGTCCATATAACACATTAATTCAACTTCGTTTGTTGAGTTAACTTTCTGATTCCCTTTCAAAGGACAACATATGACAAACAACGTTGAACCAAGCACTGGCAAAATTAGGAAATTCACAAAGCGTTGACATATTTTTTAGACAAAATAAAATGTAACTATTTTTACTATTTTGCCATTTCTGTAACATCCTTTACAATAAAATGACAACAGTGTGAACATTTTGTAGAAGTAAACAAGATACATGTAATCCATAAATGACAGAAAATTACATGTTATAATGAAATCAACTAAAGATTGTTTGAAAGTAATCACATACAGTTGTAGATCTCAACCAGTTTTTACAAGTCAATGAAAATGTTTAAATTTACATGATGTACATAAGCAAGAAAAATGCTTTCAAATAATAAATGCATAATTTGAACAATAAACATACTTTCATAGACGAAATCTTACTTATGAGAATATTTTTTTCTTGTTTTATCTGCAACACACTCAAAAATGCAGAAAAAAAAATCAACTACCTAATTCCACTTTAAACCACTTAATGTTAAAATAAATTAGTAACACTATTTTGAACATTTATTTACAACTAATAAACAGGTCACAATGAGCAAAAATTTCAGTTTCAAACTTAAGAACCACAAGTTTTAACCATTTATTTACAATAGAGATCACAATAAACAAATGCATCAACTAATCCCAGAACAGTGAACTGTATAAACAACATGGCACATATCACACCCATCATGAATCTAGATCCACCTCTACCGGTACCACCCCCACCCCTACCCCTCCCTCGTGGGCACACATACTCTGTACAAACTTCCAGGTGTCCTTTTCTGGGTCGTACATTTCCACGGAATTCAGGTTGGCCAGTCCGTCGTACCCTCCGATGGCGTACAGTTTTCCATAGGTGGCAACTAGGGCCACGCGGCTCCTCCTGACCCTCATGGAGGTGATGTAGGTCCAACAGTCTTTGACCGGGTCATAGCACTCCACTGTGTTTAAGAATACTGACCCATCGTATCCACCTGCTGCATATAACTTCCCGTTTAGGGAGACAACTCCTAATCGACAGCGTTTTGTTAACATTGGTGTGACATAACTCCAGGTATTTGTGGCTGTGTTATATTTCTCTACCTGTGAATATGAAAGTTAAATTCTCTGTAAATTTCCATTGTGAACATATATCAAACTGAAAATATGAACACTTTGACAAAAATTATTCACACTTTTACACATGCAAATGTTACTATGCATCATCATAGATTTGATTAAACTGCAAAAAGCAATTAATTGCTGTATCTTAAAGTATTTTATTACATGCCTATTCCTTTTAAAAATTATTTTTAGCACATTAGATATACCGGCCTACCAAGGATATTTGACACTTTATTTTTGAGAATAAGAAGTAAAGTATGTATATACATGCACCAAAATTGGATGTTAGCAACATCCCACACTTATAATTGAAGATGAAGCAGTACTTACAGAATCAAATATAGAGAGACCGTCATGCCCCCCACAAGCGTATATTTCTCCATCTAGGAACGCCACACCGGCAGCGCTCCTGTGTTTCAACATGTTGGATAGAAGAGTCCATCTATTGAAAGTATGAAAGAAATTCTAAAATCAATGGATAGTTCAATATTTTGAACACAATATTAAATACAAATGACTCATCTCTATATGACAAGTATTTATATTATATCAATGCACTGAATTTAAATCAAAATTTTTATTTGCCATGCTAGAAATTTTCACAAGGTTTACAACCTCCTTTTACTCATGAATATTTACATTTGCTGTGTTTTTCTGGTAAGCCGACTGTGAAATTGATTTGAATAACATTTTTGTGTATACTCACACATACAATTATACACAGAGAAATGTGAGCTAGTGTGACGTCACAATGAGACTACAGAGACAGAGGGCAGCGAGAAATTCAATCATTGAGTATATTTTTGATGCTTTTAAACATGGAAAATGTAAAATATAAGGAATATTTTTAGGTTTAGTGTGAATTATTGGTGTGTAAATCACACAGACTTGCACGTAGACAAATTTTCAAGAAGGGCTAGTATGCTTCATGAAATATGCCGCCGTGACAAGTCCTTGTCACACGGTGTGATTTACAAACCAATAACTCACACTAAACCTAAACATGCTAAAATGAAAGAAAAAGTGAGCAAGCTCACATACCCCATGCTCCCCTAAAACTCAAAGTGCTGAAAATCCCAGAAAAAATCGGAATTTCCCGGTAATATGCACATCTACAAATTGTGTCCTAAATATCTGCAAAGTTTGATGAAATTCTGTGCAGTGGTTTATGAGGAGTTGCGCTGACAAACTGTTCATCTCTATATTCAAGATATCCCCAAATATCTAAGTTGTAAAGTGCTGAAATTCCCAGAAAAATAAAGGAATCAGAATTTCCTGTTAATATGCACATCTACACATTGTGTCCTAAATACCTGCAATGTTTGACGAAATTCTGTACAGCGGTTAATGAGGAGTTGCGCTGACAAACTGTTCATCTCTATATTCAAGGTATGGCCAAATGCCTAAGTTAAAAAGTGCAGAAATTCCCAGAAAAAATAAGGGAATCGGAATTTCCTGGTAATATGCACATCTACACATTGTGTCCTAAATACCTGCAAAGTTTGATGAAATTCTGTGCAGCGGTTTATGAGGAGTTGCGCTGACAAACTGTTCATCTCTATATTCAAGGTATGGCCAAATGCCTAAGTTAAAAAGTGCGGAAATTCCCGGAAAAAATAATGGAATCGGAATTTCCTGGTAATATGCACATCAACACATTGTGTCCTAAATACCTGCAAAGTTTGACGAAATTCTGTGCAGCGGTTTATGAGGAGTTGCGCTGACAAAAAAGCAGGACTGAGGACTGACTGACTGACACTCTGACGGACGGGTCAAAAACATTATACCTCACGCAACTAGTTGCGTGGGGTATAAAAATTCCTATAACATTTCACATCAGGAATTTTATACTTGCATTTATCCCCATAATGGGAGGGATTTCTCAATAAACTTTTTACTCACAAATCTTTCTCTGGATCATAAACTTCCACTGTCTTTAGTGAGGAAACCCCATCGTATCCCCCACACACATATAGCTTCCTGTTCAAAGCTACCGCTCCTAAGGCACTGTTCAAACAAATATCTTAGTCTTATTACAAGAATATGTACAGAATATTTATATATGCATTTTGTTTATTAAGCATAAAATGAATTTCCTAGAAATAGATTCCATAAATCCTCTCAGAGACATAATGGCAGACATTTTATGAACAACAGTGAAAACTGTCTAATCTAATACCTTTTCAATCCAATACATGTATAAACTTTAATTTCATTTCCACTTGAATATTTTCTATGTTTTTTTTTTTTACTATTCAACAGAACACCCTATTTTGAAATACATTCTAGTGCATGTCATTATTTGATGATTAGACAGAGTTACTACACTGCTTTATCTTCAGACACCCTTACCTTCTCTTACAATTCATGGATGCCACCTTTTTCCATTTCTTGTTGCCCTGGTGAAACACCTCCACGGTGCTCAACCTTTCTTCTCCATCAAATCCACCAATAGCATAAAGTCTACCTATTGTGGCATTAACACAAGAAGAAATCATATACTTATAGCTTCAGACTTGAACAGAAAAAAATTCTCTAAAAAAATGTATATGAGGGATGTCAATTTCATGTGGATAGTTATGATGAGTTTTGCCACAGTCCCTAAATATAATATTTTGCTAGTTAAAGACTAAAGAGCAGTATTCCTTATTTTTTAAGAGTGAAGGATTTGGGTGAATTAGCTTACCGTTTAGGACAGCCACGCCCACCCTACTCCTCACAGTCTTCATATCCTCCGCTGAGTTCCAGATATTTGTGATTGGGTCATAACACTCCACAGTACTCATTGAATCACCTGTTATATAAGACCAAAACATCAAACTCTGTTTTAAAACATTTTTTACATTATTTGATTGATAAACAGTTGCATGGTAATTCTGACATTGTTCCTATCAAGTGTGCTTTGGTTCAAGCTGTGAATTTTGATCAAAAACTAGAACTCAATGACACTTTATTACTGATATTGGAAGAAAAGTTCTTTCTTGCTGCTCTTATGAAAGAGATAAAATATGTCATCCTCCTGAAATTAACATTCCAACTAAAAAGGAAGTTAACACTTACAACAGTCACTAAAGCAAATCTGATGATCTCATTTAGTACATGTCGCCCGCGTGGCGCAGTGGTTAGAGCATCTGCTCTAGAGTCACAAAGTAAGGAGTCAATCCTTACGTTGCGGGTTCAAATCCCACTGTGGGACGTGGAGACCGGTCCTTCAGATGAGACCGTATAAACCGAGGTCCCGTGTCACAGTAGGTGCTGGCACGAAAAAGATCCCTCCCTGCTCAATGGCACTGAGTGCCGAGTATAGGACAAAATTTGCAGCTTCCCACCGGCAATTAGTGATGTCTCCATATGAGTGAAAAATTCTCGAGAGGGACGTTAAACAATATACAATCAATCAATCATTTAGTACGTTTTGCCGAATTCAATAGCCCTGAATTTGCATACACTTACCTGAGGATGTCAGTCCACCTACTGCATAGATTAGCCCCGGTACGTCTGTACAGCATCGTGGACGTGTCTTAAAGGTCTGCATTAGGGACCGTCTCTCTGGCATCAAGTGGTAATCTTTTGCTTCATCTAACAAATCCCTGTATTAAAAAAAAATACTGCAACTTCAGAAGTTAAATTTCTTAACAAAATATTTTCTTTTACAAACTGCAATTCATGTTTGACCTTAAAGTTTTCTTAAGCATTGCTGCACAAGTATATTTCGCATGACTTATGCACTTAAGATACAGAATTATACGATAGATTCCAAAAGCTAGTTTTACCTGCATTTGAGACAATTTTTGACCAAATCTTCTGTTGCTACTCTGTCAGATAAATACTGTGGAGTCAGTAGCGGCAGCCTCACTTTCACCATTAACTCTGGCATGGCTGATCGTCTCTTCTCCTCATCTTTTTTAATCCAGGACAGAAAAGCTTCAAAAACCTTAAACACAAAATAACAAAAGGAAATGATAAAACTCTGAATATCTTTATAAAGATTTTGTATACTGTATAGGGGATTAATTTCACGGGTTGTAATTTTCACGTTTTTCTCTCATCTGACACTATCGCGGTTTCTTGAATTTGCAGAATTGGTATATATTATAAAAGTTATCTCCCTTGTCTATAGCTGTTTAATACATACCAGAGCTACATGCAAACGATATTAATCAGCGTTATGTCTTTATTTAACGAACAACAGGGTAGGTTAATATAAAATTGTTAGATTCAATGATAAATAATTAATTAAAACAAGTTCAGTTATTAAAAGTCCTTCACTCTATACGTCAAATGACTTTCCTATAGATGCAATTACGATGAGTGCATGTGCACCCAGGATCTTCAATACAATTAACGTGGTGAAAAACAACTGGATGGAAATAAATTTGCTTATGTATTTCAACGAAATAATATCTTTCAACATCTTCAGTAAGTTCGATATTTATTTGAACGATTTCTTAAAACCAAAATGTTGATAAAAACCAATATGCATGATAATGCAGGTAAAAATTACAAGTGGTAACATTAGTTACGAATGGGTAATCAAAACCCATGACCCACGTGTTTTGATTGATGAAATATGTAGTGTTGGCTATTAAAACAGCTATGAACAAACACATTTTATTATCTGCTGATTTGATTAAAGTAAAGCGTGATAATTAAAATAATTGAATGACAAGTACTACTCGTAATTAGGCTATCTAAATTTAATTCCTTGGTTCTCAGGCCAATTTTCTCCAAAACAAATGCGGGAGGGCGGCATTTTATTTTTCATTTTATTGGCAATAAATTAGATGAGGGAGGTATTTTTTTATTTTAATTTCCGAATTTTCTTAAACATAAAGATAATTTTTTTTAAATCACAGATATACTTTCCATTTCTGGTCAAAATTACTGCTTTATCCATTGCTTAACAACGTGTAAATATCGTAGGTAATGTCCTTGAATGTATTTTCAAGCGAAGTCCCTGAGCCAAAATCTCATTGTAAATGGCTACCGGAAGTGATATTTGAATACTAAACTACGAAAAAAATGAGGTCGGAAATTTTTTTCCCGGATTGGTCTTCGCAAAATCAACTTTTTATTTTATCAAAAATACAATAAAATCAGCAATGCGGCTACCTCAAAACAGATGCGCGCGGGCCTGAGAACCAAGATTTCAATTTTATTTGGCCTTACTGAAATGGGCATGTACTGCATGTACATGTATATCAACCGTTAGTAATCTATTCTCAAATTTCCAAATAAAGCATGCATGGAGATTATTGAAAATTTATTCACTGTTTTTTGAATTCACAGATTTATTCACACCATGAATATAGCGAATATTAACACCGCGAGTTATTTTCCCCTATACAGTAATCATTTTTTTGGAAAGTTTCAAAAATAATGTGAAAGATTTTAAATAAGGGAATATACAACAGCTGGTGTATTTTATTAAAGAGATTGAATTAAAAATTGGAAATTTGTCTCAGTAAGGGTTTTCTTGCCAGAAAATAGATCAAAACTTCATAAAGTCCTGATCAAGATCCTATTCTTTGATTTAAAGATTAGGAAACAATCTGTGCTCCTCCGAGAATTTAGGTGATATATCATTGCTAAAATAAATGGTGTACAGGTGTACATGTTCATACGTAACTCAGTCTAATACTACACAAACCTGTTCTTCAGAGTGAACATTGAGTTCATCTCGAGATATAATCTCCATAACCTCCCCCTTGTTGAGATTCAGAAATTCTTCCATCGCCATCACCTCTTTGAAATGTTTCTGTATGTACTTATTTGTGTACTCCACTAAGGACTGGCACATAAACTGGTCCCCAAACGACCGGATCCCCAAAACGTTTGTTGGATGTAAACTGAAAGATGAACATTTATGTTGAAATATTACATGGAAGAAAACAGTCTATTTATAAGTTTATCAATAAGAAACGCTTTGTTAAGTATATGTAATACTCAAATCTGTAAAATATTCTATGCAAATAAAAAAATCAGTTTTAATTAAATGCTTTTCCAGATGAGTAAATGCATCTACAATGCTTTACATTTATAAACTATTTAATGTATCATGATGTTAATATTGACTTGCATGACTCAGTATCTAAAACTTAATTGATTTGTACCCAGACTGATGAGAAGCTTGTATACATTACCAGTTTAGATGAGTAATCAGAGAAACGGTTACCTCTTTTTCAGGAAATCACAACAGGCCTCCTTGACAGACTGTAGATGGAGGAAGCTAGCCCCCACTAACAGAGACTGGACATTGTTAGAGTCAATCTCCACACTCCCATTGTAGGCAAAGTTCACCAAAGCCTCCAGAGCACTGAATGAGAAAACAGAGGTGTTTCATGCATAATATTTTCAGAAATTTATATACTCATGGTTAGTCTGAAGTCAAGCTGAATTTATCATAAGGAAAGACCTTATAGAGACTCGATGATGCAATTTTTTTTTAAATTTGAAAAAATTAAGCCACAAATAAAAAAGAAATCACCATCAGACAATCTTTTAAAAATTCTTTGTTCTATCCAAACCAACTGGCTAAAAATGGCCCAACTACAACTTTTCTTAAACTTCTAGGAAACAATTTAATAATAAAAAAAAAAGATCCCCGAGATTCCATCCTGTCAATATGTTTGTTGAAGTTTTTCTGAAAAAATCCACCCCTACCTACTAACCCATTGTCTTCTCCTTTAGATTGGGAGAGGGCAAACAGACATTATCTCAAAGATAGCCTCATGCATGCTTTTATTATATTTTTTTTTCTTTTTTATGGTAAAGAGTGTGAAATAGCATGCTAATTTGCATGCATATGGTACCTGAATTACCTATATCGGAAAACATTTATCACATTGCAGTACTTTATGTGAAGACATACCTGGGATCGATGCCTTGCATTGTAATTTCATTCTGTTTTGATTCTACCATGTCATGTGTAAACATGGCATGGAAATACGGGATACTCGCAGCCAAGACAATCCGATGTGCTGTGAACTTCCTGTCTCCCACCTGCTCAGAATAAAACACCTTTATATGTTAATTACAACATAAATAACAGAGAGTTAGGACGTCAAAAAAAATTATGAATAATGGGTTCATTTTGCCTAAATCTAGATATCCCAAATTAAAATTATTTTGTGTCTTTGGGTGGTACATGTATAAGACATTACCTAATTTAAATTAAAGGTGTGTTAATTATGTACAATATAATCCTTTGTTGCCATATAAGGGTTTTACAAATTCTGTCAAAGACATCATCAATTATAAAAAAATTTCTGATAAAAATTTCAAAGTTCAAAATATGATAATGTCAGTGCAGTTAAGTATAACGCTCTCTTTGTAATAGGATGGTCATTGGTTAAACCAACTTAAGTTCATCCAAAATCCTTCAATGAAAGTGTATATTTGGAGAGGCAGATTTTTAACATTCAAAGAGCTAGTCTACATATAGAAACCTATTCACAAGTCTCATCAATGATAAATCATTTAATTACCCTATCCCATTGCAAATATCAATATACAGAAATAATGGATTCGATACTACAGGAAGAAGTCTCTAGCAAGAGCTCAATTACAGTAGAAGAGTGTCATAATTTTAATTTTATATACGAAACCGACATATATAGATTAACTAATAATTTATTACAAGCCTACCTAGCTCATGATTCATAACAATTTTTTTTTTCATCAAACCTACAATTAAGTTCAACACTGTATGGCTGGAACATGAACTGAAAAGCAATGTACCTTTGTAATAATTTTTCTGTGTGGCTGGTCACAAAATAGCCTGCAAACATATCTGTATCTTATAACCAATGTCCTGAACTAGTGACCTGAAACACTATCAGTCTACCTGTACAAATAAAGGAGTTATTGATATTTGTCACACCGTTATTCTTCATTGACATTTTGTAAGAAATGTTCTGGCAGAAGTTGTAAAATTAAACGTTTGACTATCATTTTTTTTATACACTGCTTCCTTTAGTTTTACATTAATATAATTTTGTACCTACAATGAATCATTGTATGACTATGAATTAGAATATGACGCAGCGGAACAGACTACAATAATAATCATTTGTTTGCAAACTCCCATAGGTATCTCTATTTATCTTAAATTTAACGATAAAAAACTGACTGAGTTGCAAAGCTAAATGATTTTCCAGCTAAACACATAACAGATATCCTTTATCGGGTGTGAAACTGAAAGATGGCGGGATAATGATCATCACCTTCAATGTAACATCACAGAGTTTCCCCTGTCTTCGAATATCTTCAAACATGGGAAATGCACATTTAGGCAAGTCCTCCTTGATAAAACGAACTACAGAGTCTTCTGCCATCCTGTCAATCGAGCTGGGGAGACAACAATCCGCCTTTAACTTTTTACTCATCTACTTCCATCTCTTTGTTGACATTATTGACTCGATGTGGTGCGTTCGATTATAGATAGGTCGTTCGTTTACCAAGTTACATCAAACCACTTCTTTTGGTTTTAAAAAAGAAATATTGTAAAAACAAAGCATCAGTTCCAGTTTAATTGATAAAATGTTGTTTCCCTTTGCTCTGTTGCAATTAGTTCGTATAAATTTACCAGATCAGACCCAAAATACACGGAAAGGAGGGGGGGGGGGTTCTCTTAAATTTTCGCTGCAGATAAGGACATTCTGGCATTGTTTCTTTAAATATTTTTTTGTTTAGATGATGCCCCTCAACTGTTACATGCACTCAATGGGTATTTTTCAAATCTTTAATATTTCTTTTACCTATTTCTAGCACAAGTACTGCAAATTTGCAAATTACAAAAAAAAAATTAAAAATAAATTTTTCTTAAATTCAGTCAGGTGATCTCCTCCAAATCACATTGATCACTGTTGATGAGGAGCCATAACAGTTTTTTTTATAAATTAAATTTACTTTATCTCAAGTATGAACCCTCCCCCCCCCCCCTTATCTCAATCTGCAGACACACCTTCATAATGTCAAGGTATTGTGACATCATTTCTTGACGCAAAGTGTTCCGAAACATTGTATCATAAAACCTTGATATTGTGTCAATTAATGTCTACAGATATAACTTTTTCTTCAAAGATTGCAAAAAAAAAAAAAAAAAAAACCATACAAACTCCCTCAACCTTTCACTATGATACAGTCGGTATAATATAATACGGTACACATTTGAAATTATCAACTTCTGACTAAGCAAATAGGCATTTAGACTTAAACTGAAAAAAATATGTACAAATAATAACAAGAGGCCCAAGGGCCTTGAATCGCTCTTCTGATAAATTGTACAATCTATCACTTCTATTAGAAGCCTCCAACTCTGTTAGAATCATAAGATCCAAAATGCATCAACTTACAAAGTTTGATAATATTTAGCCAGTTAAAACTGAAGATATTATATTATTATAAAATACCATAAGTAGAGACCACAGTGACCTACCTTTTGATTGAAGTTTTCTGAGGACTCAAGATACATTAATTGACAAAGACTAATGATTCTAATTAAATAAGTACCTGAGATATTCAAAAGTAGGTCACCATGACCTACTTTTTGGTAAACATTCTTTGAAAACCCAAGATGCATCATCTGACAAAGTTTGACGATTCTAAGCCAATTAGTACCAGAGATAATTAAATATAGCCATCAAATGTCAAAAGTAGGTCACGGTGACCTACTTTTTGGTCGACTTTATTCGAAAACCCATAATGCCTAAATTGACAAAATTTGATGATTTTAAGCCAATAAGTACCTGAGATACTCAAAATTAGGTCACGGTGACCTACTTCTTGTTGGACATTCAATGAAAACCCAAGATGCATCATCTGACAAAGTTTGACGATTCTAAGACAATTAGTACCAGAGATACTTAAATATAGCCATAAAATGTCAAAAGTAGGTCACTGTGACCTACTTTTTGGTTGCCACTCTCCGAAAACCCAAGATGCATCAACTCACAAAGTTTGATGATTCTAAGCCGCAATAAGTACCGGAGATACTTAAATAAAGCCATAAAATGTCAAAAGTAGGTCACCATGACCTACTTTTAGGTCGTCACTCTCTGAAAACCTAATATGCATGGACTCACAAAGTTTGATGATTCTAAGCCAATAAATACCTAAGATACTTCAATATAGCCATAAAATGTCGAAAGTAGGTCATCGTGACCTACATTTTGGTTGACATTTTTCAAAGACCCAAGATGCATCTACTGACCAAGTTTAATGATCGTAGGTCTGAAGGTAATCAAAATATGCGTTTTAAACAATTTGAAAACAAATGTCGGCAAAATTCAAAAAGTAGGTCACAGTGACCTTTTTTCATAAATATGTTTTAAGGTCCCAAGGTGCATCAAAGTACAAGATTTGATGATTCTAAACCTCCCAGTGTCTGAAATAATGGGATTTAATGTTTTTAAAAGGATAAGTCATAAAGTTCAAAAAGTAGGTCACGGTGACCTTTTAAGTTGACAATGTTTGTGGACCCAAGATGCATCAACTGACAAAGTTTGATGATCATAGGCCTTAAAGAATCCAAAATATGCCTTCAAATCAATTTGAAAACAAATCCCCGCAAAATTTAAAAAGTAGGTCACCGTGACCTACTTTTGAGTTAACATGATGTTAAGTCGTAAGATGCATCAACTTACAAGAATTGATGATCCTAGTCCTTATAGTAAGCAAAATATGCACGATTTTATTAATTGTAAATTTAGGTCAACTTTGAAGTGACCTTGAATGCACATTTGCCCCAGGGTAATTCCCCGTGCAAATTTTAATCTTCGACATATCCTGTTCCTTGTATGTAAGTTTGGTGAAAATCTGCCTGGTGGTTATGGAGAAGAAGATTTTTTAGCAACCAGTAGTTTTGGTTTTGTTTTCCTGATTATCTCCCCTTTTTTAAGGGTCCCAACCCTTATTTTAGTATAAATGGTAGTCCTTGGGCAAAGGATACCCTGTGACAAATTTGGTACTGATTGGCCAAGGGGTTCTTGAGTTATGGCCCATATTCTAAAAAGTTTACGCACACTGCACAAATGGCCATAGCATTAGCTCTTTGAGCCTTTGGCTCAGAAGAGCTAACAAGAGCAGAAAAAATAATGGTTAATAAACAAGAGATGTTTGTAAAACACTTATGCCCCCCTCCCCCAATTTTGAATTTTTCAAAGTCCAAAAGGGCATAACTCTGTCAAAAATGGTGCGACCATACCCAAAACAGAACTTGACCTAGATAGTCATCTGATAAATCTGTGTACTAAATTTCATTTCAGTATGTGAAACCTCTGCAAAGAAAATGAATGGAAACTTGCAAATATTTGTAATTTTTCTAAGTCCAAGGGGCAAAACTCCGTCAAAAATAGCGCGACCGTACCCAAAACAGGACTTGGCCTAGATATTCATCCGATATACCTGTATACTAAATATGATTTCACTATGTGCAACTTCTGCAAAGAAAATGAACAGAAACTGCAAATAATTGGAATTTTTCTAAGTCCAAGGGGCATAACTCTGTCAAAACTTACATATTCATCTGATATATCTGTAAAACAAATTTCATTTCAGTATGTGCAACGGTTGTGAAGAAAATGAATGGAAACTAAGTGAACCAACAGACCGACCGACAGACAGCAGCAAAGCAATATGCCCTCCCTTCTTCGAAGGGGGGTATAAAAATTGGGGGGAGAGGGTTAAAATCACACACTCACATTTCATGAATCAACAAAAGGACATTGAGGTTTCTTGATATATCTGTTAGGCAAAGCATAACATATCTGATGAATACCATTGATACCTGATGTTTATTTATAAACTATATGTTACTCAAGAAAAAGGACATTTTTTTAATGATATAAAATCGTTTTATTTACATATGTACAATGGTTTTTAATATGCAATACCTACAGTTCTTTTTTTTTTCAAACAGATGAACTACTAGTATATCATTTATACATGTATACTTATATGTTCAAATGCCGATTGCATTATAGACGAAAATTAAAAAAGGATCATCAACTGATACAATTTATACAGTACGTACAGTATAATCTAGAATTCTAAGAGAACCGGGAAAAATTGCATTACAGTGTATTTAATAACCTTATTTAAAGCTTTACAAATCTTCAAATTAAAACTTTAAATTTGGTATTTGGACAAACTAGAATCCGTGGGCAACACTGCATACCTGACTGAACATCTTCTTTTTGAGAATAAATTAAAAAAAAATAATAATACAACCAAAATTTATTTCCCCCTTAAATTGAAGCCAATATGATTTCAACAAATCTAACTTATAATGTTAACTTTATATAAATTGTTACCTTTTTTATTGTTCATGAATCTGCTTTCCACATAGATATATATAACTTGCATTTTACCCTGATTTCTCTGAGTTTGCAGATTTCTTGTAAATTCTTATGTACCTTGGTATTTGCATTCTGAACCCACCCCTTACTTTTAATAATTATTTTTTCTTTAGAATGTTTTTTTTTCTTTACAATCCTAATCTCATGATCAAACTGAATCTACACTGCAAAAGGCTACTTAAAATAACAGAATGATATGCTTTATATAATGGCTTTGCCTCTCTCAAAAGATTATGTTAAATATTTACAATGGGCAATCAGTGATCATGAAAAAGCTCACTCTGACATGACTCTGTTTAGGCAAAAAACAAAACTGGAACACATAATACTTATGAGTAAGCACTTTCTTATTTTCACTTCAATTCCTGACAGCATGCATGCAGTTTAGTTTCTCATGATCTCCATCTCATTCAAATTTAGGAAAATTGTTGTTCTGATACATGTATATCTAAATTTTTGTCCATGAGAAAATTGACTTACCATATACAGGTAAGTGAATTCAAAAAATTAATAAAAATAACATTAAATTGAAGTCCCCATACAAAATATTCAAACGTTTCATAATCAATTCCCAATCATATCAAAGGAAGATGTTCACTCTAAATACACAAACTTATTTCATTTCGAAATCTTCTATACACACTAAGCAATCAAAAGTTAATGGAAATATTCATTTCCCATACAATCTGCAGTTATGACCAAACATGTCCAAACTACAACTCACAAACACAGTCAATGTTTCAACTTTCAACATACTCAATTCATACTATAGCTTATTATTCTAGTCATATTACAATAAACTTTGTCATGTTCTCCATAATTATGCATGAGTATTTTTACAGGATAAATCTGCAACTTTTGCCTTTCACAACACACTTGATTCTAACAATTTGTTCTTAAATCTAAATTACTGAGTAGAACCATATCAGGACAATGGAGGGCCGTCTATGCTCTGGTCGGACGTGTTGCCTCCCGCTCGATCCTCCTCCTCTGAGTCTATCTCGGGGATGGGTCCCTGAGATGAGTCTGGTGAGCTGTTTTCTGCGTCTGGTTGGCTGTTTTCTGCATTCTGTATTTCCTGGTCACTGTCTTCGTCCGTCGCGGGAGTCACGTCTGGTCCGCTGTCATATTCCAGCAATTCATCGTCTGTCACGTGCCAGGATCGACCCTCCACAAAATCAGCAAATCTGTCAACATAATTATTCATTTTACTAGAACAATGCATTTGGTCTTACAGTTTAATAAAAAGAATCAACATTTAAACAAGATTGTAAAACACTTATGCCCCCCTCCCCCCAAATTGGAATTTTTTTAAGTCCAAAAGGGCATAACTCTGTCTAAAATGGTGCGATCCAATCCAAAACATTTCTTGACCTAGATATTCAGCTGAAAAATCTGTATACTAAATTTCATTTCAATATGTGCAACCTCTGCAAAGAAAATGAACGGAAACTGCAAATAAGTGGAATTTTTCTAAGTCCAAGGGGCATAACTCTAACAAAAAGGAAGCGATTGTACTCAAAACAGAATTTGACCTAGATATTTATCTGAAATACCTGTATACTAAATTTCATTTCAATATGTGCAACCTCTGCAAAGAAAATGAACGGAAACTGCAAATACGTGGAATTTTTCTAAGTCCAAGGGGCATTACTCTATCAAAAATGGTGCAATCGTACCCAAAACATAATTTGACCTAGATATTCAGCTCATAAATCTGTATACCAAATTTCATTTCAATATGTGCGGTCCCTGCGAAGAAAATGAACGGAAACTGCAAATAAATGGAATTTTTCTAAGTCCAAGGGGCATAACTCTGTCAAAACTGGGGCGATCGTACCCAAAACAGAACTTGATCTAGATATTTACCTGATAAACCTGTATACCAAATTTCATTTCAGTATGTGCAATGGTTGTGAAGAAAATGAACGGAAACTAAATGGACCAACAGACCGACGGACAGCAGCAAAGCAATATGCCCTCCCTTCTTTGAAGGGGGCATAATAAAGATCCTGTGAGAGGTTATTGTGACAAGTGAATTTGATCTGGGAATATGACCTAGAGCCCAGAGTGCCATCATCAGATACCCACGGATGATCTCATCTTTACTCGTGGGTATCTGACGATGCCAGAGTGCACAAAGCTTCAATCAGGACTTTGGTTAGCACATGATTTTTGCTGCACTAAATGCTGAGTTCGGGGGCCTTAAGTGGTTACTGAGTGAACTGATGGTCTTCCATTTGTTACATTCAGGACTGTATAAGAATACTGAGTACTCAGACTTTCAATGGTTACAGAGAAAACTGTTGGTCTTCCGCTGGTTACATTTGGGACTAAATGAGTATGACCCTAATAAAAACTGAGTGCACAGACCTGCAAGGGTTACCAAGTGAGCTAATGGTCTTCCATTTATGATTACAGGATGCAGATTGGCATGACTAAAGTGCTATCCTCTTTTAAACTCCTTGAAATCAAGTTCATGTATCAAATTGTTTTCATAATTGTAATAAGCATTTGGTTTTTAGTGACCCTCAGGGCAGAATGAGCATGACCTTAATTCATACCGAGGGTTACTGAGCAAGCTGATCTTGTCTTCCACTCTGGAAGACAGGATACACTCAGGACAGAATAAGTATGACCTCATAATTACCTGCGAGGGTTACTGAGTGAGCTGATGGTCTTCCACTTGTTACAATCAGGACTCTGACAGAAACTCCTGAGTTCCTCAAGGGCTTTCTTTGTCTCCTCAAAGCCCTGTTGCTGGTATTCTTGTTCAGTCAGGAGCTTGATCTTGGGTTTGAAAAGTCTGTACCTGTAAAATCAACAGTAGTGAAAATTAGTCTTAACTTCACAAAGAATCTCAAAAGCTGATAGCTATAGTTTTTTTTATGAAATTAATACAGTATGCATGAAACACTGGTAGATAAAATTAAACTGAAACATGCATCAGTTTATTATAAATTAAAATTATAACTGGACAATAGATTAATTTATGATTCATAGCATGGGGTCATTTTAAGAATGAAAAATCAAGCAAAATCAAATATATGTAATGCTTAAATTCAAGCTCATGTGTCATGCATGGATGCAGGAACATAACAATGCAACATACCTATCCATGTATTCAAGAGAAATGCTAGTTTTTATGATTTATTTTTTGCAGTGCACAAGCTGTGATGTGCCATTTGCATTTTTTTTCAGAAGTAGCAAAAAGAAATTCAAAAGCGGCAAAAATGAAATTTTAAGACATACCAAACGAAGTATATTTAGGAAATCATGTATCACTTGAATGCACACAGGTGACCAATGGAACAGTAAAGGGATACAAATTTTTTTGAAATAATGTAAGATGGATAAAACAAGGAGAGACATTGTTTTTTTTTTAGAGAAAAAGTTAATTAATTTAAGATTTTAATCATAAAAATCTAAATCTTTAAAACCACAAGTAGGGAAACATGATGTAAATTGCTGAGCATGGTTACTAATTTTACCTGGTTAGAGTTGAAATAGTGTCTACATTATACCTTAAAATGATTAAAAGTGAAAGAGATATGGGTTGGGAAACAAAAGTATATTCTTGTTATTTACATTAAATTATTTTCAATGATATGAATTTACATGCATAAACCCAATGTCCACATGGTCCAAGTTGTAAATTTATAAAGCCAAGTTTTACAACTAATTTCAATTATTTCTTTTTACAATAAATTGTTGATATGATTGAAAGTTTCACTTATAATATTATTTTTCCAATCCAAAACAATAGTCATTTTTCTTTACTTAGTCATTAACCCCCTCCCAATGCAAAAAAAGATTGTTATGGAGAAGAAGACATACATGTAATACAATGAAGAGTTGGCTAATATCAAAAACAAATTAACTATTATGTAACTACTACGTACATGTGTAATTCCTGTACATGTTTTTAAATTAGTTTTTTTTTTCAAGTGAGTATAACTTTAAACTTCACAATTTAAAAACAATGTCTGTGATAAAAAACATAAACTGAGGCAGCATTTGACATCGATCCCATTGCAAATTACCTCACATCTGTTTTGCACAGCACTAACTCACTCCTCCACACACACACAAACAAACAACCACACCACTGCATTACTATATTCCCTCCAACTTCATTGCAAGGGGATTAAACTATGTCACACAGGAGTAAGCACCAGGTACCTACCTAATATATCTAGTAAACCTGTTGTCAAATAATCCAGCAGGAAGGTTATACAAAGTAATCAAAGTCACAATAATGGCTACAGATGCCTCTCGGATCTGTGTACCATTGTAGATGAATACCAACGAAATCAACTGTAAACACCACTTGATCAGATTCAGTGTCCTAGGCTCAGTCACTGGACCGTAGCGATAACAGAGGGCGAAACTGACGAGGGCTGAGACTAGGACGTATCCCACAATCCATTGCCAATACATGCCAAACAAACTGGAGGAGGTCTCGTAAAAATGTTGTACAATGTACGTCCATAAGTACATGTAGGTAGAACATCCTATTGCCATCAGTACATAACCAAGTTTCCTAAGGCTCTGAAATTATAAAAAAAGAGTACAGGTATATAAAAGATAATGATACTTATACCTGTTATATATACATGTATGTAAGGTTACATATAAATTAAAGAAATTTTGATTTCCTTCACCAAGCATTTTTCCTATAAATTTTCCCCCAATACATAAACATTTTAAATAAATAAGTGTGATGCATGTCTGCACTATGTATTGTATTTATTCATTTATTAATGGTATTCACAAATTTATTTTTGCATTTTTATCTGCACTAAAGCTGCTAAAATATGAAGCCCACATTTTTCAGCACATATACAGATTTCTGAAGGTTAATATATTTATTATAATTATACATGAAAATATTTGCATCAGTTTCTTTGTCATTTATGTTAATGGATTCTATATACCCAGTACATATTTTCTCTCCAATACATGTCCTTGATGTTAATAGTACTATTCCCTCATTAATTAATTAGATATTTCAAATTCACACTTCTAATATTAGCCTATTATGTATGATGTATAGATAGCGCATATGGCATTTAAACAGAATAAATATCAATTAAAAATTTACTTACATCAACATACAATGGAGTGAACATTGTGAAGATCTACATTCAGAATATGCAAAATTTTGAATCCCAAAATTTGATTTAGTCCTCATCTGATTTTTGTTATATTTTAATGAATATTTCCTTTAACAAGAGGCCCACGGGCCTTATAGGTCACCTGAGTATTGTGTAACAACTTTCAAACAATTAAATTTGGTTCGTGATTTAAACCAGAGGCCATGAAATTCACAATTTACAATTTTGAAAGAGGCACCATTGCTTATCATAATTATTAACTTAGCATGCTTACTCAATTTACTTAATACCCAGAGGTAGATCAGAGTAACAAAGAGAAAATGCACTTCCACTTTATACCCAGTTGTGCACCTTACCCTAAAGGAACCACTGACCCATGGGCCACATACATGTTTTTCAAAATTTTGCAAATTTTATCATAAAATGGTTGATTAATACCAAAGAGCAGATTTCAAAGCATTAATTTATTTTCAGACTATGTAACCCCCTCCCCCTCTGACCCTGGGGGCATATAAAAACCACTTTGCTAGATGCACCTTTCTTCATCATAAATATATATATATACTTGGATCATTGGCATAAAACCCAGAAGCAAAGGAAAATATTTTAAAAGAATTAATGTATTTTTACTATATAATCAATATAGCCCCGCCCTAACACCAGAATCCCTAACCCTGGGGCCATAAAATTCACAATTTTGGAAGAGGCACTCTTGCTCATCATAACTATGTACTTAGTTAGTTTATTTAATACACAGAGGCAGAGAAGAAGATTTTCAAAGAATTAATGCATTTTCACTATATAATCAATAGAGCCCCGCCCTAACACCAGAACCCCTGACCCTGAGGCCTTAAAATTCACAATTTTGTAGGAGGCACTCTTGCTTATCATAACTATGTACTTAGTTAGTTTATTTAATACACAGAAGCAGAGAAGAAGATTTTCAAAGAATAAATGCATTTTCACTATATAATCAATATAGCCCCGTCCTAACACGAGAACCCCTAACCCTGGGGCCATAAAATTCACAATTTTTGGAAGAGGCACTCTTGGTCATCATAACTATGTGCTTAGTTAGTTTATTCAATACCCAGGAGCAGAGAAGATTTTCAAAGAATATACGCATTTTCACTATATAATCAGAGAGAGCCCAACATCAGAACCCCTGACCCTGTGGCCATAAAATTCACAATTTTGGTAGAGGCACTCTTGCTCATCATAACTATGCACTTAGTTAATTTATTTAATACCCAGGAGCAGAGAAGAAGATTTTCAAAGAAATAATGCATTTTCACTATATAATCTATAGAGCCCCGCCCTAACACCAGAACCCTTGACCCTGGGGCCATAAAATTCACAAATCTGGAAGAGGCACTTTTGCTCATCATAACTATGTGCTTAGTTAGTATATTTAATACCCAGGAGCAGAGAAGAAGATTTTCAAAGAAATAATGCATTTTCACTATATAATCTATAGAGCCCCGCCCTAGCACTAGAACCCCTGACCCTGGGGCCATGAATTTCACAATTTTGGTAGAGGACTCAATGCTCATTACATTCATGCCAACAGTTTGCCTGCTTGATGTATTGGAGTAAAGAAGATTTTGAAAGATTGAAATAATTTTGGTAGTTTTGGCCCCATCCCTCAGGCCCCAGGGGGGCGGGGACCATGAAATTCACAATTTTTGTTCCCCTCCACCCATAGATGCTGTATACCAAATTTGGTTGAAATTGGTTCAGTGGTTTCAGAGAAGAAGCTGAAAATGTTCAAATGTTAACACACGACACACGACGCACGACGACGGACGAAAATGGATAGCATTGCAATAGGTCACCTGAGTTACTCAGGTGACCTAATAAACACATGCTTTGCCTATCTCATCCCATAACATAATTTGACTGTGGGTCAAGAATGAAATAACCTTGAATCTTGGCTACATGTTTTAAACTACTTGCATTTTAGAAAGAGGATATTCAAATCAATGTTAAACTTTTGCCCCCTACTGTAGCCTCAAGTCAATCCTTCAACAAATTTGAACCTGCTTTGATGCTTTCTATAATTCAGTTCTTACTGATCTGTATGTCTTTAAACTTATACTGAATAAATTACTCTTCAGTACAAGTTTTCTGCTGAATGAACCAATCCTACTTCTTTTAATAAATCTTTAAACATTCCTTTAAAGGGGACCTGCCTTTTCTTTTGATCTAGTGATGAGGTAGTCATTGTATGACAAATTTTGATAAACCAAAACAAAAAAAAACCTGCAAGGTTCTGACTGAAGTCTACTGTAAAATCACATATTTTCATGGGGTCAAATTTTCGTGGTTTGAGTAAAAACTTTTGGTTCGTGGGGATTTGAATTTGTGGATGCTGAATTGTTGAGTAGTTATGTAACCATTTACATTTCATGGTGGACATGATTTCGTGGGTCTCTCCATACTCAAAAACAATGAAAAATTAAACCCCCACGAAAATTTATGATTTCACAGTATATATGGTTGTATGAAAAAAAGACATTTAAGATCTAGAAAATTTTAATTTGAACACTTACATTTCTATTTTCCTCAAAACTTTTCAGAAGAAAATGATATAAGATAGTTTGATTCAAATAAATCTTGGTCTGCTTTGACATAAATTGCACATAAAAACACAGCTTCATGTTGTCTGAATTTGTATGTGTATGTGTAGTACCTGAGGAAACATCCTGCTCATCACAAACGCTATCACGAGGAGGGACGCCATCACTCCAACCCCGACACCAAAACCGTAGTGCAGCTTCACATTGCTGAAAGTTAAATATATTATCATACAGATGTATCATGATTTGAAATAAATCAAATCAACAATCATTCAGAAATTTTTCACAATTTGTTTTATAAGTGGTTACTGAGAGGAACTTAGGAAAATTTGATGTGAGACACCAGCAATTTTATGCTATTTTTTTAAAAGAACTATTTACCCTTGAAAAAGAGAAAGGCCCTTCCACTTATTTAAACACATTTGAATTTGATAACCAAAGAATGATCTGTGTCAAGATTAGTGAAATTAGCCAATGATTCTAAAAAAGATCAAAAATGTAAATGTTAATTGCAGAGAATATTCGTTGATCCAAAAAGTCCACTTGAGTCTTTGTCTCAGGTGAGCTAAAAAGCTCCCTAGTTTCTAACTCAGATGATCTGAAAAAAATAACTTACTGACTCCAACTTCCTGCTGATAAGAAGAGGATAATTCCAAATCCTAGAGAGGCCAAAAGCCAGGGTTCCAAATCTGAAAATGTTAAAACAAGGCAAATCTAGTGTTTACTTAAAGGTCATAAATTAAATCCAGGACATAGTCTTGTACTAAAATGACACTTCCTTTTCCTCCTCCTTTATATTGTATGAACAACAAAACATTTATTTCCAGTACACAAAAGCTTGATTTTACTTAAAATTTAAAGAATGAAAGAAACAAAGCTAAAACTATACTTTTGATTAAAAATTTGACAGTGAATGGTGTGTCTGACTGGACACCAATACAGCTCTGGTTAAAAGCAATAAATGGTACTTCTTCCACCTCTCTCTGAACAACCAGTCTCAACTTTTGGAGGACACTGTATACCGGGCTGAAGGAATCTCTTTGATCTTTGACTTCCTGTACAGTTTTTCCCCGGACTGTCTTAAAATGACTTGGTACATGACTAAAATTAAGTTTCATCTGAAATACATTTGAAATATTTTTTAAATTATCACAAAATAGTTTAATTTTCATTGAAACATGTTATTTGATTGGATAAAAAAAAATCATCTATATCATATAAGCTGTGTATCCTTCACAATGAAGTAGGTTTGACCTTGACCTTCGGAGTTTTTTTTGGGGGGGGGGATACAAACTTATCTTTTCTGCTTTTAGACAAGATTTATTACATAATTTTATTTTGCGGCAATTAATGTACATCCATGAGGATGTTGAAGTTAGAGCCACAGAAGAATAAATGTGTATATCTGTGTTTTTTCAAAAAACATTTATCAGTGAAAACAAGAAATCTGTGAGCCAATGCTCACTAGTAATACCCCTGCTCTGATGTAAATAAACACTATCATGTTAATATACACAAGTTCAATTACACTATCATGTTAATATACACAAGTTCAATTACAGGCAGACACACAGAAAAATTTGAAGTTGACATCAGATTCATATCAAAATTAATCCCACCATATGGCATGCCTCAACGAAGAGTGCGTGATTGTACTAAAATTAAGCATCTGCTATGAATAGTTAATGAGAAAACTGCAACGAAAATTTATGTATGAAACAGACGGATGCACAGACAAATAGGAAGTTGACATTGAGGATTTGACCAAAAATGTGTCCAACCGTATGGCATGCCTTAGGGAAGA
This sequence comes from Saccostrea cuccullata, assembly GCF_032062105.1. Classification (NCBI taxonomy): domain Eukaryota; kingdom Metazoa; phylum Mollusca; class Bivalvia; order Ostreida; family Ostreidae; genus Saccostrea; species Saccostrea cuccullata. Next base: position 73,907 of record NW_026918705.1, on the reverse strand, counting down.
TTGTGTTAAAATTTCAAGCATCTGCGATGAGTAGTTGCTGAGAAACTTGTGACAAAATTTTGTTATGTATGAAATGGACAGACAAAGAGGAAGTTGACATCAGATTTGTACAAAAATGTTTCCCACCATATGGCATGCCTCAGAGAAGATTGTGTTAAAATTTCAAGCATCTACAATGAGTAGTTGCTGAGAAAACTGCGACGAAAATTTGTTACGGACAGACACACAGCTAGACAGACACACAAGGGTAAAACAGTATACACCCCTCTCCTTCGGAGCAGGGGTATAAAAAGAAGAAAAGGAAGAAAAACTTATCAAGTAATCTACATGTGTATTTTGAGTCAGAGTATATCCAACAAAATAAATTGTAATGAAATAATTCTATTGAATGAGATGTTAATTATGGTCGATTTTGCTTTATTGTATTTTTGCTATTCATGTAGGGCATGGTGTTTATTAAGAAACTGTCACGTTTTTAGATATAAATGGGGTTATACTCTTTTATAATATCTGATAAACATGATTCACAAAGATACATGCATACATATCTATCAATATTTGAAATTTAACATACCACAGGATTCACCCACAAGAAAATGACCGACTCTGAAAGTCCTTTAAAGCAGTAAATCTTCCAATAATAAGGCTCGTCATCATCATCATATTCACTTTTCACCGAAACATGGTCAACTGTTCGATCTTTTAATACATTAAATTCAAAACCTAAAATGGGAAAATATACCATTATACCTTTACATTAAAACACATAATCATTTATCATTATATGGTCTACAAATAGATAAATTTCCTGTTTTGTGGAAGTAATGCATTTTTGAGTAATAACTTGATGTATAAATAAAAGCAAGAAACATGTTGTAATCTTTAAAGGTTTGTATTAATTAGAAACATTGCTGTAGTGAAAGTATTATGGTCAACCTGTTTGGTTGTAAGTTTAAACCTATATCAAGTTTTTTTTTGTTTTTTTTAGATGGCAACCTACATGTAGCTGCTATTCCATTTTCTGGGAATAGTTGATTGCATGGTTATAAATGCTTAATTTAAACTTTCACTTGATTTTACATGTACATATATATTTAGGAATTTAGGCTGGACTAAGTACATCAGCCTGGATAGCTCAGTGGTCACCTGACTTGTTATGCAGGGTACTGGATTCAATTCTGCCATATGTTTTCAATAATATTATATGTAATTTCTGAATTATCTTTATCTTTCAATGGTGCTGCTAGCTACCCTGTTCAGACAAAATATAATTATGTATGTAATAAATGTAAAATCCTGTCCTGACATGGTGAACTTGTGTTTTGTCTTTGGGCATAGCTGTTTAAAGAGGGAGGAATGAATGAATTTAGGCTGGATGATGGATATCGGTCTACATAGCTCAGTGTTTAGAGTACCTGACTAGTAATGCAGGGTCCCAAGTTCAATTCAACGTCCAGTCCTATGTTTTCATTAAAAGTAATTATGACAATCAACGTTAACTCATTCTTCTTTTCCACACTGATGTCTTATATAAACACTTGACGCAGTTAACTGTTTGAACTAAACAAAAACTGTATCTACGATATCTCGTATATGCAAATATAATATCTAAATAAAACTTCTTTGAGTAGCTTAATAAGGCCATGTATGTAATCAAAGCTACATAGCTTATGATATTATATGTACTGATTGTTCTTGATCTACTCGAAGAGTAAGATGGCTCCCTGTCCATTCCGAATTAAACTGCATTGAGATCTCTTTTAAGAGATGAAAGTACAGGCCTACTTACATTCTGTTCCCCCTACAATACACCCATCAATGCTATTAGTATTTATGACTGTAAAGGAAAATAAAAGCAGTACAGCAGGAAAAAACAAATTCAGCGCCATCTTTATCAAAACAAACTTGGGTGACGTGAACGCTTAAATTTAGGCGCGTTGATATACCCAAAAGGACCCTGTAAAACACAGAACACAACAGTTCTCAAAATAACTATCAAAAATAATGTTCTAAATTAAAAAAAAAATAGAACATATTGGCTAGGGTATATGAATCCTCCGGATTGTTAAACGTTAAACAGCTGTTTAACGATTAAATAAAAAAAAGTTTTCCTTTGATAACACAAATCTCCGCAATGAGTTGCTTATCGAACTCGATTTTGCTATTAATATTACATAGACGAGTAAGGGGGAAAATCTTAAATTTATGCTACCCTACATTCTCGCTCTGAATGATGAGACTTAAAAAAAAATAAAATGTTAAAATTAAAATCAATGTAATTTTTAATCAAAGTACCGAAAGTTCTGAGAGCTGTGTTTTATTTGTGAGTACACAAGTTGCTAATTCGGGGAAGGGGGGAGGTGTCCCTGCTCACTGATCTTTGGCAAGTGTCAGTTTAACGACAAATAAAATATATTGCCAGGGAACTATAATTTATAAACTACCACCAATTAACGAGAAATCACTCTCTGAATAATTTAAAGGTAATCTAGCTGAACTTGACCTGTCAGGTAACACTACATGTATGGGCGTCCATTTAAAACGATAAATATAAGATATGTATCAAATACTGATATTCATAGATATTTTATAAGAATTAAATCTGAACATATTTGAAAAAGTCTCTTTTTTATGTTCATATGCATGACAGTTAAAAAAAAATTAACCAAATATTCTTTTTTAGATTTTTTGAAATCTTGAAAATTTGCCCACCTGAAACTTTGGCTAGAAAAAAAAATCAGATTTCGGTTCAGTTTGAGCAGTTAATTGTTAAAGTGATTCCTACATTTGATATACTTTTGAAGCCTTATCCTACCGCAGGTACATGATTTGAACACACAGGTTTCTACATCACCTGAATAGGTTTTGAATACATATACGAATCATGGCTTAAATTCCCGTTGTTATTTTTGAAAAGTAACTTTATTATTAACTCTGCCTAAAATATTACTTTCAGAGTTTTATATGTACAAGTATTTTTGTACACCTTGAAAAAATGATGTGTATTAACGATGTTTATAAGAATGAAAGGTACTCCGTTATTTCCTGGTTAATCTGTCAATTAACAAACCTTATTTGTGATCTCCATCCGGGCTTCCATGGATTCTATATTTACGTCCAATTGCGGGGGTCGACTGATCTACCCGGATCATTGAACTCAGCCTTGGTCGCGTTGCTGATGAATATCAAAATACATGCAGAAAATAAAGACTTTTAGTATACCCTGACAAAAAACAAGAGGTGTTTGTAAAACACTTATGCCCCCTCCCCCCAAATTGGAATTTTTCTAAATCCAAAAGGGCATAAATCGATCTGTCAAAAATGGGGCAATTGTACCCAAAACAGAACTTGACCAAGATATTTATCTGATAAATCTGTATACCAAATTTCATCTCAGTATATGCAACCTCAGCAAAAAAATGAACGGAAACTGCAAATAATTGGAATTTTTCTAAGTCCAAGGGACATAACTCTGTCAAAAATGGTGCGATCGTCCCCAAAACAGAACTTGACCTACATATACGTGATATATCTGTATACCAAAATTCATTTCAGTATGTGCATCGGTTGCGAAGAAAATGAACGGAAACTAAGTGGACCGACAGACCGACAGACAGCAGCAAAGCAATATGGGGCATAAAAATTGATTTTTTTTTTTTTTTTTTTTTTTTTGTTTTGTTTTTTTTTTAGAAAACCTTTAATTTTTATTTTATCTTAATAAAAATTGTTTGTGTTGTATATGATATAATCCTAATTATCTTTTCATATACACTTATCACTATATACATATTGCATGTAGTTGAGTGTAACATTATATAAATATTGCATGAAGTTGAGTGTAACATTGAAAATTTTGACCCCAAGAAAACCATTGTCAACCGAGGCGCAGCCGAGGTTGACAATTGCGCCTAGGTTGACAATGGTTTTCTTGGGGTCAAAATTTTCAATGTTACACTCAACTACATGCAATATTTATTATGTTATACTGAATGTTTTATACAAAAACATATAACAGTGAACCGCGCGCGCACAAATTCTGCGCAGTCGCTATTTTTTGGAATATCAGCCGTCGTCAAGCAATGTTGACTGTTGCTACGCTGGAGGGCGGGTAATAGTGTTTTTTATCAAATGTTTCTCGACCAATCAGATTCAACTAATTTACATGAAAGTATAATATTGAAAAATTTCACGCCAAGAAAACTTGGTTGCGCCTCGGTTGACAATGGTTTTCGAGGAGCGAAAATTTTAAATGTTATTCTCAACTTCATGCAACATTTATTACAATATTATACTGAATGTTTTATACAAATACATATTTACAGTGAATCTTATAATTAATACGCGCATAAATTCAGCGCAGTCAACATTTCTTTTGGAATATCACCCGTCATCAAACAATATTGACTGCTGCTACGCTGGAGGGCTTGGCTCAGGAGAAACTCCAGTATAGATCAATGAAAATAGTACCAGGAGGAATTTTATATTTAGAAACAGCTACAATCCCTCCTTCTTATGTAACCTTAGCCCTGGAAGATACATAACCCCCTGAAAGCTAAGACTTTCGTCTGCAAGTCTACAGTAAAAAATGCAGCATTAGAAATAAGGATAGTCATGACTTGAGTAGAAATGGAAACCGGAAACCCTGCATGTTATATAGATAGTAGTCAGATTGAGTCTGTTTATCTGAGCTGCACAGACCAATATTCAGATTTTATTTTTTTTATTTTTTACCCATACTAGTATCTTAAATTAAGACTGTCTTTCATTACAATTTAATTTGATTTTTTGATTTTATAGAGAAAAGGTACTCTTTGAGAAATTTAAGGTTTCATTAATTTGAAAAGGAATGAGAAATGAAACATGGAGATAACGAACAGTATTCAACCTCAAAAGTCTATTCAAACAACACAAATCATGAGCAGAGCAAACACGGACCACTAATACAGGAGATGTTAGGTCAGGTGCCATATAGGAGAAAGCTTTCCATGCCGACCGGTCATACCCACTACGTGCACCATTTTCAAGAACTGGATCCTTATATATATAATACGAGAAAATATATGAACAAAGAGCATCCAGTGTAATGTACGCCATAATTCAAAGACCTACAGAATTGAACTTGTACATCGATTGTCAATTTGATGTATTTGATAAAATGGTTATCCCTATCCTTCTTTATGGTTACAGAATATGGGGATTCAAAAATTTTAACATTATTTAGAAACTTAAACTCAAATTTTGTGAGCTAATACTTAATCTTTTAATTATAGTTAATATGGATTATCCTTCCAGGTTATTGTAAACTGTATACTCTTGCATCACGTATTTTGTTTGATATTTTTGTTAGATCTTCTCTTTGTTGTTTTACACAATATGAGGATAAACTGAATTAAAATATTGAAATTGAAAAACAAACCCCGGAAAAATCCGTTGACAATTCAGTGGGTAAATAATGGCTTTATAATTAATATGAAAAAATGTCAGCATTCATCTTAATAATGGATTGCATTGACTGACAAGGTCATTGTATTGTAAACGAGACTGTTGATAATCTTTTTACATCAACTTGTTTGTCAATAAAGTACATCATTTCAGAAATTATACGTACTTAGGATATGATCTAGAGTATCAAATCAACCTCAAATACAGGTGAAAAGTGTATATTGCTGCACAGGTAGAGGAAGTTGACGATTGAAAAAAATTCACTTTTATTGTAAAGTTTTAAATTTGTTGATATGTTACCCTTAAAGTCTTGTCTTGCCTTTTATGGTAGAATATCCAATTATGAAACAGGTGTGTCAAATCCAGTGGTATCTTTTATTTCAAGCTTAGTGGGATAAACAAATAGAAGTAACTATAATATTAACTGACAATACGTAGGTATTTAAAATGTCGAGTTGAAGGCCACAGCAAGTGTTTTCCTCTTCTCATGTACGAGACTTTGAATAAATCCTGATTTATATGAATACAAAAATAGGTCTGTTAATAACGTTACCTATTGCCATGTCCTTATTCGTTGCATTCATGCAGCAACGTGCAGATTAACCGGAAATTCTTATCAAGATAATTTCCCTGCAATTAGTTAGGGGTTTTTCCAATTATCATTTTAATTTAGCTTTTGTGCTAAAGTTAAGTTTATATCTTTAAAATACATCAGAATAAAAATTTTAGAAACAAGATCAATCTGACCTCAGCTTTATATTTTTATCTTCCTGCAATAAAGGTTACGTCCACTTTGCATCAAATTCAATACATCGACAATGAATCTTTTGTTTATAAAACTTGTGCATCCTCAAAGAGATGCAAAGTCCATCTGTTAATTGTTTTTATTTACAGAAAACCCTTCACAAACCATTTTTTACAAGCTTACAAAGGTAGAGTTTCATAAATTAAATGACTGATGCTTGCCGTAGCAGACCTAGGTTTCCGTAAACAATTCAATGGGTAAATAATGGCCTTATAATTAATATGAAAAAAAAATGTCAGCATTCATCTTCATAATAGATTGTATTGACTGACAGGGTCATTGTATCAACCATAGAACACGCGTAATAATGACTTTAAACGAGACTGTTGATATTCTTGTTCCATCAACTTGTTTGTCAATAAAGTACATCATTTCAAAAATTATACGTACTTAGGATATGATCTAGAGTATCAAATCAACCTCAAATACAGGTGATAAGTGTATATTGCTACACAGGTAGAGGAAGTTGACGATTGAAAAAAATTCACTTTTATTGTAAAGTTTTAAATTTGTTGATATGTTACCCTTAAAGTCTTGTCTTGCCTTTTATGGTAGAATATCCAGTTATGAAAAAAATGTGTCAAATCCAGTGGTATCTTTTATTTCAAGCTCAGTGGGATAAACAAATAGAAGTAACTATAATATTAACTGACAATACGTAGGTATTTAAAATGTCGAGTTGAAGGCCACAGCAAGTGTTTTCCTCTTCTCATGTACGAGACTTTGAATAAATCCTGATTTATATGAATACAAAAATAGGTCTGCTAATAACGTTACGTTTAATCATGTCCTTAATTCGTTGCATTCATGCAGCAACGTGCAGATTAACCGGAAATTCTTATCAAGATAATTTCCCTGCAATTAATTAGGGGTTTTTCTCCAGTTATTATTATTATTTTAATTTAGCGTTTGTGCTAAATTAAGCTTGCATCTTTAAAATACATCAGAATAAAAATTTTAGAAACAAGATCAATCTGACCTCAGCTTCATATTTTTTATCTTCCTGCAATAAAGGTTACGTCCACTTCGCATCAAATTCAATACATCGACAATGAATCTTTTGTTTATAAAACTTGTGCATCCTCAAAGAGATGCAAAGTCCATCTGTTAATTGTTTTTATTTACAGGAAACCCTTCCCAAACCATTTTTTACAAGCTTACAAAGGTAGAGTTTCATAAATTAAATGACTGATGCTTGCCGTAGCAGACCTAGGTTTCCAGAACACATAACAAGAGAAAAGTCGGACAAATGAATACACTATTCCCAACATTATATACGACTTCCTTATGTCTATCAAGTGGTTCAAGATTCTCAACAGAAAGACCTTGTGTGGGAGAATTTTATTGATTTATAAAACCTAGATATGCTATTTAATTATACATACAGATCCGAGGTCAAATTTAGATAAACAGTTGCACTTTGAAAAGCTGTTGTATAAATTAATTATTTTTTTAATGCCAATTACGTAACGAAAAACCATGCATCACCATGATATAATGATTATTCCGGGATTATATTTTTAATTCAAGGCCGCCAGAATCTAGCAAGATTCTTAATAAAATTCACATTAATTTTTGCATTGTATAATAATTCTATTTTATAATAACAATTGACAAAATTAATTTGATTTAGAAAAGTTAAGATACAGAAGTCACAGAGAATGTTCAAATTTATTATTTTTTAAACTATTGACCTTGAATTGGCGTAGCGGTTCATATCTGTCACGTGTTGCTAAATGATTACAAAATGAACATCTAATTATAACATTAATGGTCATTTCCTCATTCAGAATTAGTGTTTTACGCAACTCCAAGAATAATAAAAAAAATCTTTATTTTTGTTACATAATGTGCTAATTCCTTCACATATCATCCGCATATTATGTAACAAGACAAGCATACTTTAAAAGTAACATTAAAGAGTAATTGCAATATACCATCTATTGCTAATTCCACGTACTGCAGTGCATGGTGCTTATGTTTAATACAGAAACTTGATGGTAAATAGATCAACAAAATATTTAATAATTTTGCAATTGTTTCCCTATTTGAATTTACACATGTATGTTATGCAATAAAGAATTATCTTCTACATTAATAACCAATAAATGAAAAAAAAATCATAATGGCAGTCTATATTAAGTATTTGTCAAGACAGTATGATTATCTTGTATGAATCCTCTTTCAAAATTTTGTTCATTTTTGTTTGAGAGAGAGAGAGAGAGAGAGAGAGAGAGCATAATTTTTCACTAATTAGTTTGATCAACATCTTGATGGTTTGGTTCATTGTCTAAACTTTTGGCTAAAATGTCCACATCATGATCCATAAAGCTGGGATTAGAGAAACTCCTCTGCCTTTCAACTGTCACGTGACTAAATGATGATGGTCTACTGTCGTTTTCCTTTAGAAAGGAGAATTTGGTTGGCCCATTTTTCGTATCTATTAGGTCTGTAACATCTGATGTCACTTTTTCATTCTTCCGTCTAAAATGAAATTGTTATTTCTCTGTTTACTACGCCAAGACCACACAGCACGTGTGAAATAAAGTGTATAGTGAAGTTTATTATGCCAACTGCGTCAATATTAATGAGTATTTAGCAGAAAAAACAATAACAGAGCAATAATTATTGTAACAGTTCTATATTTTTAAAATTAATTTGTTTATTAATTAATTCCAATGAAATACAGTGAGGTATGAGACTTGAAAAAAGGAAAAACACTTGAGTCAGGTTTTTCCGCCAAATCCTGCACCCCAAGGTGCGAAAAAATGTTCGAATGAATTAAAAAGACAACTCACAATTTTGTAATGATCAACATGACCACCACACCACATATTACCAACAAGGCCACAACCACGGCGATAACGTTGGCGTTGAGATCGTCATGCTCGGTTTGGAATTCAGCCTTCCCTTGGTCCTGTTTATCTGAACCCAGTGTCGGAAAAATTATCAAACTCACACCTCCGGTAGATTCAGTGTCATATTTTATCGTTGTCATTAATTTATGGTTATGGACTGTTGACTTTTCATGAGTGGTAGCTTCTGTTGAATTTACTGAAATGATATTTAGAAGATTGTACCGGGTAGTGAAATCGGCAGATGGGCTACAACACCTGAAACTTATTGGTTTATCATTTAAAATAATGCCATGACACAAACGCCATTCAAAGTCTTTGTGTTAAACAGTCTTGTCTGCAAATCAAAAATGCAAAAAAAGTCCATATTTTTAACCCACAAATATACTTTTTTTAATATAAATGTTTACCTTCTGCGCATAGTGCATGTAAATTTTCACTGCATTGACTGTACACGCAGTCTGGACTGCCATTTTTAGCTCTGCAGCTTAAGCAACCTTCTGTGTCAGACTTTTTTGCTCCTGTTAGTGAAAATTAAGAACATAAACATATTTCATAGATTTTCAACAACAAAACAATTTAATGCCTTGGTTTAATTCAAGATATGCGCGTTTAAATGTGAAATTAATATATACTCTGTGGATCCGCTTCTTTCAGCCATCGTCTGTTTCCATACCAGTAAGCACCCTCTGAAAGACTACTATAATCTGAAAACTTCATGTTTCCAAGATTCCCGCCCTTTTCCCGGCATTCCTCAGCAGCTTCATACCAATCCAACATACCAAGGTAAGCATCTTGTGTGCAATTCTCCTTACCAGTTTCACCTATTTTGGTAGAAGCAGCAAATAAAACCAAAATGATAATGGTCCCTAGATGCAGATAACATAGATCGTATCCCAGTTACTTGAAAAAAGACATTTTAACATGGTCATTTTCAAGCTTTTAAATCTTGTATTTACGAAAAAGAAAAGTGAGCCTAATGCATTCAAAAGTATAGCAAATACAGCATTAAAATGGATTTCTCTTCGATTATGATCCAAGCAGATTTCAGTATGTATAGTAATAATAAATCAAGATATTTAGCAACGCATTGTTTTCTATGTAACAGAACTTCAGCTTTATCATAGTAACTCACATGTTTCACATATATAACCGGTAGCCTCCATAAGACAATCACCGGAGTGCATGCTCATATAGTCTTGATGCTTTATCAGGCACATACATTCCACCGATGTTTTATACATCCCGTCAGCTACACTATTTCTATCTGGTAAAACGATATTAAGTAATGAATTACAGTTAAAAATTACAATAATATAAAATCAATATTTCTAATTTTGAATTTAAAAAATTCGATTTCAGGATTGTTTAAAGCAATAATATATATGAGCTGCATGTTTGAAATCGGATTTTTTTTTTTTTTTTTTTGGAAATTTGTAACTATAACTATTTTAATGAAAAAAAAAATAAAACATTTATAAACTTCTGTTGTTCATATTTGTGATAGAATTTTTTTTATTAGCTTTGAAGCAAAATTGAATTATTGTCGTCCTGTACAATATGATTTCTCATATGATACTGTATATTCGGTTGTACAGGAAAATTTCCTCTGTAACATTTCTAAATTTTATTTTGGGCTTATTGGTCATAAGGGTTTAAATGACATACAAATTAATCACAATAGCACATTTTACCAGTAAAATAAAATTCTCAAAAATGCAGCTCATATTGCTTTAAAGTAAAAAAAAGAAGAAGCATTTAAAGTTATTAACTTCAGGAATAATTTCAATTGGTAATCATATATGCATAGAAAAGATTATTTTTAAAACAAAATTCAATTCTTGTCTTGAAGAATGTTTTCCGATGGGAACTATTTACTTGTACCTATTTCATACACAATCAAGCGATCGTGCCCTCCACATAAGTCTGTGTATTCTCCATGACAATTCATTCCACAATCACTGGAGTTCGTGAAAGACGAGGACAGTGTATCAATATTTTCTATACAAAAACATTTGTCAATTGTTGTATTTTCTTTCTGAAAAAAAAATAAACGAAGTTTGTAATTTTTCGCAATTTTTACAAACATGATTGGACCGTCTTTTTTCATTGACAATCTTAAGGTATATTCATTCAAAATAAGAAAATCAGATTTTTGATGCGCTCGATGTCCAACCAAACGCATTGTACTATTGGATTATACTCACAGTTAGTCCAAGATAGGGAGTGTCTTTACAGAATTCCATGCATTGCAGAACCGAATTTTGCTTACTGCTGAATGACGATATGTATGATATATTTGAGATGTCACAACAACCTATCAAAGCAATCAGGAATTAGAACCGAGAGGCAAAATTCGGATGTAAAAGATACGTCCAAACTTATTGCAGTTCTTGCAGAAGAATGTTCATTTGAACATCACTCAACCTTGAATTATTAGGGGAGAAATAATGTGCTAACTGTTTATCGTTTTTCGACAAATAAGTACATATGCATGCGACAAAATGAGAAGACTAGAAATAATGCATTAATTATGCGTCAATTATCATATCGTATTTTATGTTCATAATCAGTGTTAATACATGAATTTTAAAAAAGCTACACGTATGAAGATTTATTTTTATCGTAACAAATAATGCGATACCTATGTTTCTAGCCCAAGGTGTGTATGCTGCAACGCCATATATCCAGAACGAATGTGAAGTAAACATATCATCTGTAAGGACCTTTTCTGAAAATTCCCTCTCTGTCAATAGTCTGGAACTGTTAGTTTCACAATTCCTCTCTGCATCGAACCAATCAACTCCTAGTAGCTGTTCAGATTCTTAGAAGAATTGGAAAAAAGTTTTAAAACATGAATAGATGGAACGGAGTTTGTTACGAAGAAGTAAGAATACAAGGAATTCTTCAAGGTATTAATAAAAATAACAGATCTTTAATGATAAAAATCACCTTATGGATACTTTAGATATTTACCAGTCACACATAATGATTCATGTTGATCCGAACAGTTGCCGTAGATACAATTTGCAGTTCCATTTTTGTATGTACACAAGAGGCACAATCTTGGAAAAACTGAATCTGGAATGAATTATTAAACTTTAAACATTATATCTGCACCTTAATATAAGATTCAACATAATATCTGCACTACGTCTTAAAATAGTTTTGTAACACACCAATGGACAAAATTGTTATCAAAGTTTGTTTGGTAATATCTTGTTAGGTGTATTCATGAAAAAAATCTTTCATTATATCATATTTATTTGTATTGAGTGGGAAAATAAAAGGCGTTTTTCTTTGACAATATGTAAATTAAGATGAAACATTGAGACAAATGTATAAATTAAAACCGAGAACTCAAATACACGTCTCCGTTAAAATGTAACAAGATGACTGTGTTCAATTCAATGTCAAATCTATATAAATAAATTTTAATGTAATAAGATCTGAAGAACTGAGGAACGAATAGTAACATATTTTGATCAATAAAACAGTACAAATTGTGAGCTAAAGAAACACGAGCTTCTAAAAACATCAGAAATATATAAATTTAGTATATATCTTCAAAATGCTACTCCTCCTACAGTTTTGGTCTGATTTCAATATACCCCCGGTATATGGCACACAAGTAGACTACAACTAAGATACATAATTCTGTGTATCGGTTTTTGATTTCGTTGAACGTAGTCCGAAAAATCTGACGTTTTCCTGGTCTTTTTTTTTTTTACGATTTTGATATTTTACATGCCAGGAAAACGTCAGAACCGGGTGTCGTATAGTGAGACTTCCCCCATAGTGAGGCTTCCCCCGGAAGGCTCACTATATAGTGAGTCTTCCCCCGGAAGGCTGGTTATATAGTGGGGGAAGTCTCACTATATAGCCATTCTTCCGGGGGGAAGGCTCACTTTATAGCCAGCCTTCCCCCATTCATAGCGAGACTTCCCCCCTCTTATTATAGTTTCCGGAACATTATTTTACAGTATTATTTAAAAAAAATTCTAACAGTGTTAATTTATGACGAAATTATCTTCCATATACATACATGTACGTATATATTTATTTTATATGCATGAACAGTTTGAATATCGTTTTAACTGTATATTCAAACATCTTATCTCAATCAAGTAATGACTGATGCATACATGCACGCTCTGTGTTTCAACGTATAAAGTGTAAAAATGAAATTGCGACAAAACAGATCTACACACTAAAATTGACAATTAGCCATCTCCGACTTTAGTGCAAAATAGTTTAGTCAAATAAGTGACAAATGCAATGCAGTATATATTTTTTTAATTTTACGTATTTTTTATACGTGTATATATTCAAACATCCAATCGTCCAAACCCAGTTTAATAAAATATCTTTAAATAAATAATTTTTAAAACACGACCAAAATGAAAAAAATAATTGTATGATTTGATGTATGAGTGTGATGAGCAGGGGATGCACACATTTTCATGCAATTTTTCCGGTCATAAATAAAAAAAAAAGGAGGGGGTTAAGCTCAATCCATGCATCCGGTGCATGCATGACAGTCAAAATTTGATTTAAAGTGTATTAGAACTCAAATCCATCTTATTTGATTTTATAGTGATGTAATTTAATTAATATATCACGCAAATTTAATTTCAAAATGAAATACAAATCCTAAAAATACTTCATAAAGGATGACTGCACTTAACGCCGGTTTTTGGGTCTTTTTCAATCTCTGTTGTCACATTTATTTTTGTTTTTATTTTTGCTTTAAGTCATTTGCTATAGAGTTTAGTCTATTTCCAAATGAAATGCAGTGTCATATAGGTTCTTAACTGCGTTGCAATAAAATAATTCGGTGTTTCCTTACCCCACCTCACTGCAAATATCGGGGAATTAGACTTATCTGCCCTTGATTGAAGATAAGATTTATAAATATGCATAAGAGGTGGAGCTAATATTGTTATGAGTGGTCTAAAATTAGAATAGTTACTGTATTTATATTTAGTGCATTCTCTCTCTCTCTCTCTCGTCATATGTTTGTCAGTTTTATCTTTTAAGTTTTCAAATAAAGTATATAACTAATAACAAATAACATCGACCGGTAGAGGTAGCCATTCTCATTGATAATCAAAATCAATGGCTGATGTCAACAATTCGCGTGTTCGAATATAAGTGCCGATTAGCTCAGTCGGTAATGCACAGAATCAATAATATTCAGGTCCGGGGTCAAGACCCGCTAACAGCAGTATTTATTTTTCCCTTTTATAAAGAAGAAAGAAAAACATCACAATTACTTTTAAAAATTTTTTTTGTTTCTTTTATAATTACTTTTCCCTATAAATTAGCGTGCTGGGGATGGTATGACGTCAATTTTATTTACTGGATCTTACTTTGGATGTTCATGTTAAACAATGGTTCAAAAAATGTAAATAAATCTCTTTCTTCATGAAGACAAGGAACATGTAGAGACATATAATGCACTCAAAAAAATATAAAGATAGTAAAATGAAATGCTTTTGAGATAAATATAAGAATAATCTTATAGATATCTAAGAGAAAAAAGAATAGCCCGTGCTCGATGGGAATGGATTGAAACAGATATGGACAATCACTATCGCCCAGCAGAATGTGTGTTTCATTACACGTCACGTGATGGAATTTTAGTATTCACAGAGTTACCTGGGTATAGAAATCACGTGGTTAAATATAATATTCAACAGGTAACAACGTGGTCAAAATGGCCTGTTTACTACAGAGAAAGTGAACACACGAGAACAGTTTTTTTCTCTTTTTAACCATGAGCGCATGTTTGTCTATTGATCTCCTTTTAATATGAAGTAATATATGTAAATATACAACTACCATAAAAAGGAGAACAATAGACAAACATGCGCTGACTATGCATTAAGCCTGGAAAAGGGTGGGCGTACTCATTATCTTATGGAGATTCCAGAATATGCGATGACCCCTCCCTATAAAAACGACTTCGAACTTTGTTAATACGAACTTTTAATTAACGTAATTACACAAAGTTGCAGTTAAGACATTTACCATTTCTACCATAAAAAGAAAAATGCCCGTTTTTTAAAAGAAGAAGGTATGGTTTCCATACAAATTTTGCCCTATGATTTTCTAAAAAATGAAACTGGTGTAAAAGTTGAAAACTCATGCTTTTTAAATAATTGAAATTCAATGCAGTAAAATCAAACAAGTCATTTTTCTCACATGTGCTTTTAAATGCTAATTATGACGTCATAAACATGTGCATTTTACCGTATTTTTTAAAAAATTCAGAAGACACCAATTTTCAATGGAATTTTCTTTCAGACAACATTGTCCACAGGCATCGCCCACAAAGATCTTGAGATATGTGATTTGCTATTGAATTTTGCACAAAATATCAAAAAATTAACGTGGGCGACGGCTGTGGACACTGTTTTCTATGGGAAAATCACCCTTGAAATGTGCCATTTTGAGGCTTTTTCTGTTGAAATAGAGAAATGCTTCAAATTAATGACGTCATATTTGCAGAATGGTAAACCTTCATGCCATATGCTTTCCTGATTTATCAAAGTCATTTATTTAACTAAATATTTAAGCCAGTTTCAAAACTTTTTGATGTCATTACATTTTTAGGGCACAATAAAGCTAAAACTATACCTTCTTCTTGATTATGTAGCAATTTCTAAGTTTCCTTAAGTGCAGTCGATCATCCTTTATAAATGTTAAAAGGTCCCTAAAGCATACAATAAATATTTAATTATGTCAATGTGTATAAAATCCAAACCGAAAACCGAAGGGGGAAGACTCACTATGGTCATTATGGGGGGAAGTCTCACTATATAGTCAGATTTCCCCCCAGGGGGAAGACACACTATATAGCCAGACTTCCGGGGGGAAGTCTCACTATGGCGGAAGTCTCACTATATGACACCGGCGCCATTAAGAAAACTGGGAAATCGCCGCCTCCAACTGGAGGCGGCATTCTCTGGTAGATTTTAGATACTTGCGAACTGAATTAAATTTCAAAGTCAAAAGTTATCAATAGTACAATACGTAAAGAACTTACCAAAATAGCTTTTATGGTTCATTTATGAAATAAATAATCCGTTGAAAAAGGTTTTGTCACACTGTCGAGATTTGTCTTCATTTCGTACATTTTAAAATCTTGCATGTCCTGTTACGAAATGTAGAGTGATATTGTCTTGATATTGGTGAGTACTAGAGGCATTGTGCTTTTGATAAATTCTGATTTCGGCATTTAGGTCGGTTCACAAGTATCGAAAATCAACTCCAGTTGAAGACGGCAAAATTTCCAGTTTTCGTAATGGCGCAACGTTTTCCTGGCATGTAAAATATCAAAATCGTAAAAAAGCCAGGAAAACGTCAGATTTTTCGGACTACGTTGAACGGTGTTGCCGTGGTTACGAAAATAGACATTTCAGTGAAATACTGTAGATCACATAATTTTCGCGACACCTTATTTTCGCGAGATAGTCATTGACTCTTGATTAGCGAGACAAAATTTTCACGAATTGTGGTTATTGCTCTATATAATCTTAAGGAATACTATTGTACGCGAGAATTAAATTTTCGCGAGCACACTATCTCGCGTAATTACGCGAAAATAAAGTTCTCGCGAATAAAAAGTGATTTACAGTACTTTTAAAATGCTACTCCCCATGTAGTTTTGGTCTGATTTCAGTGATTGTATTTCTTTTATGAATGTATATTTGATTTTGTAGAACCATATTTTTGAAGAGGATAATAAACAGGAACTCCTGAACTTATTTATGGTTCACATAGAATTTAATTGGATTCAAGAATAATTAAATATAAATATCATTATTACTTTAAAAAACTCCTTACATTCTTCTTCCAGCATCCACCTTTTATAACCAGTCCAAATTGTTTTATTCCGCGAGGTTCCTATATTACCCAGGTATCCACCTTGCCTTTCACATGCTTTCTGTGCGTCCTGCCATGTTAATTTTTCCATGAAAATCTTTGCAGAGCATTTGTCCTCTTCACCTTTAAAAGTCGTGTGTGTTTTGTGTTGAAATTATTATTGTAATTGTTTTAATTACAATGAAGATTGTTTTATTCCAATGAAGATTGTTATCTAAACAATATTCATATGAAGGGTATGATTTTTTTTAACAACAGATCGTACATGTATAATGATTGTTACTTACAAATTTTGCAAATGTATCCATCGTTGGTTTTCATGCAATCATCAATACTCAATGAAAAACCATTGTCATTCGATGTAATAGCAACACAATCTGACATTTCTGTGGGATTTTGTGCATCAAAGTGTTGTCTAAAATCTTTTATTTTATTGTAAAAGAGATAATGAGCTTTGTTAATATCTTCATTTTAAAATACAATCTACCTTTAATAGTTAAAATGAGTGACATTAGAAAATGGCGCTAAAAAGACAAGATGAAAAATACTTAGAACCTCATTTCTCTATCATTGCGTCTAAAAGTCTTGCTAAGACTGTATGAAATAGTTAAAGAAAGATCTTATAATTATATCTTTATAAGGATAAAATTCAGAATGTTCTTAAACTTCAGACACATTTTTTTTTAAAAAAAAAATTCATAGTAATTTGAAATGTTAACGAATGTGTCAGTCATTCTGTAAAGTAGATATTGTTCCATACGTACACACTGATATTACGTCCTCACTGCCACAAGTATTCATGAAATCACTTGAACAAGGAATGTAGCAATTGCTGATGTTCTCTTGATTAAGTTTCTCATCTCCCACGCATATACAATAAACATTCATCATGTCTTTTGTCTACAATTTGACAATATAAATTCAAAGTCTTCAAAATTCAAACAAAATTTTCTTTCGTGAAATTCATAGTATTTGGATTTTGATAAGAATTGAAAGAAGAAGGTATAGTTTCCATACAAATTTTGCCCTGTGATTTTCTAAAAAATGAAAGTGGTGTAAAAGTTGAAAAATCATGCTTTTTAAATAATTGAAATTCAATGCAGAAAAATTACAAGTCATTTTTCAAAAATTTTCTCATAATCATGTGCATTTTCCCGAAAAAGTTGCAGAAGACACCAATTTTCAATGGAATTTTCCTTCATTTGGACAAAGATTTTATGTGATTTGTTATTGAATTTTGCACAAAATGTCAAAAAATTAACGAAATTGATATTTGATATATTTTAAACACATAATCAGATTTTATTTAACAATATTATTTCAAAACTTTTTAATGTCATGATATTAATAATATATTTTAAACACATAATCAGATTTTCAATATTATTTTAGATGATATTAATAACATTTCTGTATCTATACAACCGACCGTTACTCCTATCCGAGATATATTCATTTTGTTACAATATTCAAAGCAGGATGGGATTGGATTTAGAGATGATGGTACCAGCTGTTTTTGTGCATGAAGCTCGGAAGAATTAAAACAACCTACAAAAAGAACATTATTTCGTTCCTGGTTGTGTCATAATTTTCCAAAATTCGAAGTTTTTTGGAAAACAAAGTCTGGTTAAGTATTAGATATAATGAAAGTTGTAAAAGACAATGATATGTCAAATGATCTTAATAAAAAGTGAACATTGTTGAAAAAGCTTAAATGCTGTCAAGTGCAATTTAATTAGGCTTTTATAGTCATAAGTGTTTAACTTATATTTATATATTTGTCTGTATAATGAACGTCGTTTTAAAATTGTAGAATAAACGTGTGCTATTTATTTTGTTAGCTCTTATATAATATAAACTGTATTTCGAGAGCTACTTTATTTGTACTACAATGTATATAAATCTGATATATTTCACTTTCACGATACTCCGATATGCTTTTAATAAAAATTACCTTCATACTGTATGAAATCCGTAATGGTGGCCATTTTATTGGACCAGTAATATGTTGAGTTAGGTGTGGTGATGTCCCTCAATGCTGGGTCCATAGTCACGTCTAACCCGGAGAGAAGTCTACCTGACAAGTTCTCAGTACAGGTGTGGTTTGCAGTGTACCAGTCATTTCTCTCCTGGACGCTCACATCAGAACCAAAAACTATAGCGATAAGTACTACGCGTCAAACATCGTACCCTCCTCATACTATTATTAAACATTCAGATAGAATGAAATACAACGAGAAGAACTTTATCAATTGTATATGCGCTTTAAACGTATACTATATGAAAGTACACTCGCATCTTGTAGAGTTAATGATGAACACTTACTTGTTGTTAGGAAAATGGCATAACAGGCTAGAAGAAACATAATCATGTCCAATGTGTATAATTACTACAGACCTGTACTAAAACGGGTCAGGAAGTTACTCATAAAAACAATATTTTGAGGAAAGGACATGGTATTCACATTTATTTTAGGGTGTATCTGTAAATAGTTTGGAGTTTTGACTTCCTATGAATGTAATATTTTTATCCAAAACCCGGACATTTTAATTTTTATTCCATATTTGAAGAAGAATGACATGATGTACAATGTTATAAATTAGACATTTTAACTTCATTTTATAGAATATACCTACTATGGAACTATACGTGAATGGGTCGTTTCCGTTGTGTTCCGGAAACTTATGTATAAGTATATAAACGTCTCGACATTTGAGATATCAGAGAGACTTATACTTCAAGTGACAAAGCATTATCGGAGTAAAAAAGAGCAATCGAGATATGCTTACAATCTGCTGATCATGAATTACACAAGTATGTCAACATAGGAAGTCCGGTGACGAAGGAAAATTATTTAAGGAACTTTAAAGTTATTTTTTCATAACTTCGAAACGTTTCATGACTGATTTTGATAGATGCAACATATGGAGATAACGAACAGTATTCAAGATCAAACGTCCATTAAACAATAAAAAAAAAAACATGTTTTTTTGCTATGGAGGAGTAATTTGCCAACCGGTCTCAACCACGTTGCTCCTTGACATGATCAGGAAATATTTGATTGTGTAGAAAAATGGAAAATGTTTAAGTTTTCTCAATGTTAAATTGTATTTCTAAAAAATGCATTGTTTAAAGCTGAATAATTTAATTTTAGTTTCTTCTTGTAATTTGATGGATAACAACTTGTTTTAATTTATCGTATATTGCTTATAAGAATTTTTTGAAGTTGACATTGAATAATCATTTTAAAAAATGCATTGTTTAAAGCTGAATAATTTTAGCTTTTACTTGAATTTGATGGTTAAAAATGTTTGTTTATATCGTATAACATATGCCGCCTGCGTCACAAGGAGCTACGTCAAAAACGTATTACTCCGTTTGAAGTTACTTTTAATTAAAATATGTTATATTAACATAACTTTTTGGGGAAACACTGTTAACACACTGAATTAAATTATAATGAATAAAGCTTATTTTATGTAACATAACTTTGGGCAGTTAACACACTTTAAAAAAAAAAAAAAACGCAGTTTATAAAGTGTAAACTGACCCAAGTTATATTATATCGTATAACTTAAGTTAACACAAACTTCATTCCTTTAACATATTTTCGTAACGTACATTATCTTTAATGTTACACATTATAAACACATTAATCTCATTTTTTTTACATAATAGAAACGTGTGATATCCCAATAAACATATAAATATCCTTTGTTTTGTGTTTCTTTCTACTAAATGAACTGATATGAATGCCTCTAACAAAGTTGGCCTTCAAGCTTACTGTAGTCTGCTGTAATCGTTTCACTTCTGTTTTTTTTTTCACGCTTTCCATCAAATCTGAACAACTTTTATGTACAAGTCCTGAAATCCTTTGAAGTAGTTTATAGGTCGCATTGCCGAGGGAAAGATTATTCAGTTGTATATATAAAAATACACATCTGAAATGCTCACAACTTTTTTTTAAAGAACTAAATTTTCTCTAGGTTTTTCAAAGGTAAACAGTGTTGGTATTTTAGTTGTTGGATGTCCTGATCTTTTCTTAAAACTATTTTCTTTTGTTTTTACATTAATATCTAAATAAATCATAAATGTTTGCTGATCCATTTGGAAATAATAAATAGTGTCCTTTACAAAAAATCATAATTCTTTTTTAAAAATCGTTTCCGTAGCAAACTCAAATTTAACGAAAGTAATATTTATTTTAAAATGTAAACGCAAAATAAGATTTATAATTAAAATTTAGTTAAGAATAAAACTATATTAACCTTTCTAAGAAAAAAATATAAATCCGTTTACTAATACATGTACTATTCATATATTAACGATGCATATTAACATTTTCACAAACATTGGTGATGACTTTGTGGCAAAAATTTGAGGGGATTGTTAATTAAAATATAATGTAGCAATGATCAAAATGTTTGTTAGTGTGAATATTTATCACAAAACATGCACATATTTTTGTGAAACATGCAATTTGTTACGGTTAAATTTCTTACTGTATGGAAATGTCGACCAACGTCTAATTGTTTTGTTGACCTTTTTTCTGAATATTATAACTTTTTTGGAGCCTAGTTAACTTGTGAACTTTTTAAAACTAGGCAACGAGGATAAATACAGCACAATTTTTTCTTACTTTTGTGAACTTATTAATTGCAAATTATGTAAATATTGCTAAAAAATATGATGAATTTAACAGTTCTATTTTAAGATTTGATATTCATAATTGGTTTGTATTAGTTAGATGCTCACTTTTTTCTTTGTATGACAATCTTCATGCAATTAAGTATGTTATAAACTAAGTTAAACAGACCTTTATAGGGAATTCAGCATTATATTTGTTAGCGTACATATCCTTTGTCTTGTACGCATGTTTTGAGTAAGGTTCGTTATTCTGTTTTTGCACCGAAGAATTTATATTTGGGTTTGAATCAGGATTGTTCATTGGCATCAGACAAGTAGAACGTACGTGTCTACATTTCTTGTAAAAATCTTGTAAGAAAAACTTACTTATGCGTTTTGATTTTTATAGTACTGCTTAAAAACATATGGATATGCTAATCGTTTATGGAGGAAAACTTAACAAACACACATAGTACATGTACAAAATCTTATATCTTGAAATATGAATTTCATTATAAAGCAATTCATAAAATGTCGGTATGTAATATAAGAAATCCGGTAGAAACATGCGAACAGCTAACAAGACGTGTAGAATATACTAAATGAAGAATAACACTCAATTCGAAAATATTTCTGAAAAAAAATAAAGTAACTTATATACCATATATATACTTGCAAAGAAGTCAGTTGTATTTTTAAAGCCTATATTGGAGGGATTGGCGTTCTAAAATACCAATATTTTTTACAACTCGGACACAGATTTTTCGACCAAAGTTTAACTCCCAAAAACTCGACTTATAGGCGAGTATACGAGGGCTGTTCGGAAATTATTGAGACATTGTGTATATTTTTCTTTCTAATGAACGTCTTTCGATGACAATTTGTATATACGTTTGACAAACATTAATAATTCATAAAAGCAAGACATAATTTACAAATATTAAACTTCTTGTCTTCAGTGGTATAAAAATGTGTCAATGGTAGAGGTACCCGGAGCAGTCACGAAATCAGATATTGAAAATATATATCAACAACGTTCAACCCCATGGTGGACCCATACTAAGAGCGAAAATAATTAAATTTATGTATCTTATTTTACAATTTTATTTTGACTTCATTATGAGCAAGTTTGTTGGAATTCTGATCAGGAATATGGAGATCATTAAAAAATTATGCGCGGTATAGGAATCTGATTACGAGGAAAAAATGGATTTTGCCGTTAAGGCGGAGCAGCGAGAGACCTAAAACTTTGTGTAGCGCTATGTAAAACCCTTTTCCAGACTGAACAACCAGCTAAACAACAGGAAAACACGTCGAAGGGTTTGTTATTTAGTAATTTATGTACATGTATGTACCTTTATTTGTTACCTATAATTCAACCAAAGTATAATCAAACGCTCCGGACGACCATGAATTTTTACCGCTACGGAATTAAAAACGTTGACCCTCCCTGCATAAATCGACACAGCATGATACTGCATCATTCTGTATATATGACGCATGAAAAATTTAAACAAGTGTAGCAACAGACAATTTTAGTAAAAGAAAGGTTTATAAATATAGACAGTTTGATTTTGGTATGGTATGTATAATAACAAAGGAAGGAGAGTAAATGCTTCCCGATCGTTCACATGCGAAAACATGCACGGCTACGTTAAAATGACGTACTGATGCTGCTCCAGGTCGATAGATATATGCATGTTCATGATTTCACCAGAAATTATCTAATTATCCTAAAAATTAGAAATTTTGCATAGCTGTTTAATTTGTCCTTCGTTAAAGGATGAAGAATTTTCCTGAATTTATCTCTGTCCTCTATGGAGTAAAAGTAAATGTCTCAATAATTTCCGAACAGCCCTCGTATACGGTATATATGTCTATCACACTATTTTGTGCAAAAATGGGGAGCAATTGAAAACCGCAAATTTATTAATCATACTTGAATATCAAGAAAAATCTCAAAATGCGAACATCACACCCACCAGGGGCCTCATGTTTTGATCAAATAGACGGATAATAGTAAAATTCAAAGAAAACCAAGTTAAATGCTTATGTAATTTGTATTAAATATGTCAATCAAAATTGCCAGTGATAGGTTGCATTTGTATTTGCTTACAAAGTCATTATAACTACATGTACAATGGAATTTACGAAAATAATGACGTTAAATGATTTCGTTGAGGTCCCTTTAACATCAACTTTGTCAGTACTCTGCTTTGGTTTATTTTTAGGTAATATTGTCATTATTTTTACTAAGAAATACAGTGACTTTAAGAGTATACAGTCAGAACATAATTTCAAAAATAAATCAAAAAATGACCGATGACAAACAAATATGCCTACAAATGTTTTACGTTTAAGATTAACAATCATATGCCACAGAAAGTTAATTCAATTATTATAGAGTATTGAAAGTAAAACAAAACCCAAACATCTTGATATGCAATTTCTTTACCAATTACCTGATTGTGATTTTGAATGAGATACATTAAAAATGCACTGATGAAATTTCGTTAAACATTTTATTTTGAAGGCATTACTTCTGAGACTTCCAATTTAAAATTAATAGATGGATCGAAAATTGAACTTTATAATTTTAATATTTTTCATATATAAATTTCTAGAGTTATTTTTTTTTTAAATAAAGAAAACTGAACATTAAATCATAAATTCCTACTAGAACATCAACGCATCGAATGAAAATTCTTTGACATTCCTAATATTAATAGAAGTTACTGAACTGTTTATTGACAAAACGTCGTCAATATATCTGAATGTCGAGCTGAAGACCATAGTAATCGATTTCTTCTTCTTCTTGTAGAAGATAAATCTTTTTGATAAAAAGTATGTAAAGAAATTAATTTTAAAAAAAACAGTCGACAAGTTATGAATTGGCAAATTAAGTGCCCAAATCAAACGAATAACAAATAGGGTTTGTACTATACCGCATTCACATCAATGTTTTATCAACGACTGAACATCAGTTTTTGTAGCAAACTGTATTTCATTTTCCTTCATTGGTAAATTTACAACTCTGTAAATAAGTTTTCAAATATTCGTTTCATCTTTGCCAAGGACTTTATCATCTCAAAACTCTTGTTCTACATGTAAGTGGTGAGTGCAGATAACTTCCCCAGGTGTATGCATAGCTAATTATCGATGACGGATACCATGGATAAATTCCAACTCTCATGGTTTTAGCCTCTAGTAATAAATTCGATAATTTTCATCCGAAAGACCAGTGACCTGGCTGTTTTCGTTATACAATATATTTTCTGGAGGTTCACCCTAATCAGGGCATTCCCTAGCTCACTCATTTTCCCCATCAATGTTTGAAATTTTGATTAATTGACGACGTATCAATAATCAACAATCATTATTTCCATTCATATAATTATCCATTCGATATTCTGATTAATTTAAAATAACAGATACATCAAAGTCTTACACGCATATTTAGTGCATTTTAAAAAGTTTTACTAGAAAAAGACGTAAATGGCAACCTAACAACAAAACTATGAAAAACAACGTTTGAATTTAACAAGTCCATCTTCAATTTACCTTATGTAACAATCTACACTTAACACCAGCATCTGGAGTTTATGTCTTCCAGTTGAATCGAGACACAAGAGTATGCTCTACGTACAAATGATTTCTAAAATGAGGCAAGATATTGACAACCAAACTGATGAAACGAGGATATCTATGTTCTCGTTTAATTCCATCATTTTCAAGTTCTATGGTCGATGATATGACCTTGTTGGCAAATCAGTATATTCAATCTATCATAAAGTCGAATGTTGACACGTTTTTCAAACTTGGAGATGTCTTTTAAATGTGTCTAATTGTAACTCTTGATATTATTACTAATTGAACATGCGTTGCATATTGCATAAGTTTATGTGTATGTATATTATATGTATATTGATGTGTGTGTATTTATCCTTATGATGTCTATTATATGTTTAATCATGTGTGTGTATTTGATTTTTCCAACAGGTATGAAAGTGAAAGAGAGAGATGTATATGTTTTGCAATTACATAAATAAATTTTTAAAAAAGTTTTTCAAACTTATTGTTCGTCCATTAATCACTGGCTGAATTGTGGTCGGATTTTACCGCTTGCCCGATCATGGCAAGGAGCACATGGAAGTTGTGTCCAGTCGACAGAGGATTCTTACTCCTCAATGGCAGCTGGTCCAACCTCTGATGTTTTAGAGGTCCGTGTTTGCTCTGCCCCCGCATTGTTTTGTCTCATTAGAATTGTTTAATTTGAATTCTGTTCGTTATCTCCATATCTGTTTTTTTTCAGCTCGTATGGAATTTTTAAGTCACTTAATTCTTTTAGAAGATAATATTTGCCTAAAATGATATAAATGACAAAAGGCTGACACATCTTAGGTAGAGATTGGACATAGTACTAGTTGTTCGATTTCATTTTTAAATGTTTTTTAATATACAAAAGTAAATTCTAACTAATCATTTTGCATTGCTAAGTTTAGAAGGGATAATGGAAACTGATGTCTACTAGGAATTCCAAACTTTGTATTGTATTTTTGTCTCAGTACACTTCAGATACTTGATTGCATAAAAAACCTTACCTCATACAATGTACATGTATTAAAGGAGTGTATGTGATTCAACAATAGGGAGAGTAGGTTTACGTTGAACTGTAAAAATGACTTTATTACCACTAATGGTATATATCACTGGTGCAATGATCTTAAATATCTGAATATTATACAGCTTATATGGGAAGTACTTAACATTATTTTTGAAATCTCGAGCATAATGACTTGTATTACCCTACTTTTGTCAGGTAAAAATGCAAAAAAGGCAAGATTCCTAATTTGCCAAAACCATAATTTATGTATAATAGGATATGGTAGAAGACACAGTAGATTTACTGTAATCTAGTTGATAAATCACATTGAACCAATTTGCTATAAAAATATTTTAGTCACTCTGAAATTGTAATCAATAAAAATGTAGAAAATCAAAAACAGAAAAAAAGAGATCATGTCATGTCATTTTAATAAAGTCGCCAGTGTTGAATAAGGTCAAAAATTTTACCACAACTTTTCGAAAAATTAATTAACCATTTGTTTTAAGTCAATTTCATGCTTTTTCCTTTCTAAATTGTAACTCCCATTTAGTTATTTGGTCATTGCATTTACATTGTTGATCTTGGTGAGTTCATGCACTCCATTTGAATTCCAATGGGATTAATATGAACCTAAACGCAAAACAATCAGAATGCACCTTTATTAAAGTACTCGGTAAATATGCCGATGAATAATTTGCCGAGTTTTTTTTCCCTCTCGCCTCTATTAGTATATAAAGGACAATAATTGTTACAATGGATTCAATAATTCCTACTCGTTCCTTCAGAAATAATTCGAGCAAATTAATGGTTTGTTGTAAAGAAGCTAATTAAAAATTACATGTAATATGTAATTATGAATAATTATTTTTATCAAGAAAGAGGGAATAATAATCATTCTCCGAAATCTAATGAAACAATACAAATTTGGGTACAGATCGTAGAAAGATTCTAAATAAATATATTTTGGAGGTAAGATCTGTCTCCAAGACTACAAACTGAGAACAGACAAGTCAAAATTTTGATTTTTTATTACATGAGTTTTATAGAATGGTTTCACTTAAAACTTTGCAGTTTTGAATAAAATTTAATTTCAAATATATAATGAAAATTTTGTTTCATTATCAAAATTATTTCAAAATATATATTGGTTTGAAATTTTGACTTAAGGGGGCCGACTATAGTTTCCATTGCGCAATATTTCGCATCATAGTAAAATGAAGCGTATTTACTGTTTTAATGCAACTTTTTTCGCTTGATTATTAAAATTAAACAAAATTAAGAAATCATAGATATAAAAATTTAATTACAATTTGATATAACTGATTTTTTAACCGATTTTGCAATTGATAGGTAGGTTGACGTCGTTGCAGAATGTTTTTGACGTTATGATACTCTGTAGCTCTTATAGAAAGGGGTAATAAAAATATTATTAAAGAAAATGTGATAAACATACGCTCTTGAAATTTAAAACATAGAAATGAGAATATCTCCAATATTTTTATTATATTTTCATGTGAATCCATTGTGTACGTCATATTTTGTAATACTCTATAAAAATAGTAAAATTTGCTAATTTTTTGCATTTTGAGATGGCCCCTCTGGTAACAAGACGGTAGAATTTTGTGTTTCTTACATATATTGTATAATATAGTATTACTCATCAAATATTATAGTTTGAACAAAATGTCTATTGTAGTATTTGTATAATTTGCTTTAAAGTGCTAAAAATTGGCATTTTCCTATATAATCCTATAGTAAATGTACCTGTATTTTGAGACGGTCCCTCAAAAATACCCGGACTATAGATTTCCCCTAAACTTTTCATGTACACTGAAGTTAATGTAAGTTATATATGGTATAAAAATGAGGAGTTTCGCTATTGTAGTTTTCACACAATAAAACTATAGTCGGCCCCCTTAAGTCTATTCTCAGTTTATGGTCTTGGGGCCTGGTGTCAAGAAGGAGTAACCTCAGCGGCCGTCAACCTTTTGTCTTGATCGTGTAAATGGACTAACCATAGACAATTCGGCATGAAAATACATGTATGGATTCACATTATATTTTCAAATGACAGTCAATTTACATGTCCATTGATGGGGATCCATTAACAAAGCTCTATTTGCAAATGTAGTCATTGTATGCTCGACAATAGAATTTGTTGAAGGTTGACGAGGTTGTTCATGTCCTTGTGAGTTCACCTTATTTGTCAGTAGTCTGCCTTGGTCTAGGAATTATTTATATGCAGAACAGGGTCTTGCGAATCAAAATAACTGGAATCATTAAAATCATATTCAGGTGACGATAAAAGAAAACTTGTTTTTCAATTTTCTTCATTGGTTACGCATACTTTCTTTTGTTTTTGAACGATGAATATTCCCAACACAGGAAGGCGAGTTTTATACTTATTTTCCCATCAAAATTCTAATTTTTCAAAGAACATACGCAATGTAGTTTTGAACATTTTAAAATTCCTTTTAGAATTTAACCTCAATATTTAAGGCCCTGGCTTTGTGTGATTTTATGATTCTTAGTTACGCTGTCAACCTCTTCTGAGGAAATACCATCTAAAACTATATTTTTATATTTCTTTTATTTAACAATGATATAGATAATCTGGAACGTGTTCAAAACTCCTTGTTATTTATGCTAGTATTTGCATAGAACATCTTATGGTACTGTGATTTTACATTAAGAAAATCTTGGATATTTTCAAAAAGGGATCATTGTTAATAATATGTATGCGCCGATGATAATAATTTGCATGTATAAGTCATCTATTATTATCTAGCTATAGTTATGAATACTACTAATATATATGCAAAGGACGAACACTTAAAAAGTAACAAACTAACATTTTGTAGATTCAAGAGTATACAAAATAATAAATTCATTCAATTATTTGAATTTTTCTTCATAACATCACTAATACATGCATGCAATTTTTTGTGCTACCACTAGTTTCTTTTTATTCATAATTTCTGGTTAGCACTTTCGGTATACATGAGTGTATATAAGAAATTTGTAATTATAAATTAACATAATTAAGGTATTAAATTTTAAACACATGTACATTTCATTTTATATGAAATAAATATAAGCGAGTTCTAACAATGATACATGTACTAGCATTATAGTACAATAAGGATTGGAGAAAAATATATACATTGTACTTTGATACATTTTAAAATTCACAATGTGACACACATAAATTGACATAATGATCCAGCATAATTTTACAAATAACAACGAAAAATATCATTGCTCTAAATATTCACATAATTTCTCTTCCCCCTTCGGTATCCCCACATATCCAGCCTCCACATCTAGGATTTCTCCTGGCATCGACGAACGGTTCTCTGGCGTTCTACGTTGTAGTGTATCTACCAACTCAAAGTCTGTTTGTGATCAATATAAACACGCGATGTAAATATAGATATGTGCTGCTCTAAAAGAGAAGTCTAGAGGTGAAACGTGTTCTAAGAAGTCGTTTCCGAGCTGTCAAGCTTGAGTAGGTGTACTGCCTCGGGCCACAAGACATATTACTACACGAAAGCACAGAATGCAAAATGGCGACAGGGAATACCATACCATCGATATATAGCTGAAAAGGTATAGTTGTTCTCTGTCTTATAACTTCAAATCTTGCCATTTTCTGTTTTGGCCAAAACTTTGTCTACATTTATACTCCTTCTTTTCGTTTTTTTGTTGACCATCAGTTTAATAGAAAGCTGTTTTTGATTAGTTATAAAGAGTATCTGTGCTGCAGATTTTGGCTGTATTTATTCATGATATAATATATCTAATATATATTTTTTCTCAAGTGGACGAAAATGTTGCACAAAAGTCGTGAAGTGTTACAGACCTCTTTAAAATTTATCTAGACGTTTTAGGTAAACACATCTTGAAAAGTTGTATATATTTAGCTGTAAGATCTAGTATAAGGATTTCCCGTGGCCATGAACAATTGAAATTTTTAATGAGGTACATAATGTCCCTGATATCACTGAGGCAATTAAGAGATAAAAGATAGCAGTTATTGGCGGAATTATGTAAATTATGGTGAATATGGAACATTTGATAACCTTGTTTTAAACTTTTTTTGAGTTTGAGCCAAAATCCTTATCAAATTTCAGCATATACTGCAAGTATCAAGCGTGCGAGCATTAAAGTTGTTGTTGTTGTTTTTCTTGCAGATTAGAAAATTGTTGTATACATTAATACAATGTACATCACTTGAAACAAAGTTTGCTTTGAAATCTCTATTTTACAGTATATAGAAACTGAATGCTTGTTGACAAAATGTCTTTTTCTTGGTTTTTGTCAAAGAAAAAGTTTAATCGTGTTAGTCACAGATAAATTTCAGAGGGGCAACATATTTTTTTTGTAGTTTTGTTTTATGTTTTGGTACAACCTTATCTAATACAATGGACGTTTCCAGAATGTCTACGATAGATGTACATGTTTTTACAAAAATTTCATTATATAAGAAGAATAAAAGGGGTTATATAAGAAGAAAATACTGCATGTGACACATTCACTTGCTCTATTTAATTATGGCAGAAGTCATTCTTATGTTGCATTGGCCACAAAAGGCAAAAATGTATTAATAAATTAATAATAATGAATGAATAATTTGAAAAATGAAGGCAATAATTCTTCTTTCAAAAAACAAAATAATAATGTGGTCATTTATTCTCAAGTGTCCTACTTTTAGGAATGGACGTGTATGTCTTTTAAAATCTCATGCATGATCGTAGATTGCGTGTGTAATTTCATTTTTGAAAAAAAAGTTTAAAGATCGTTTTTTGATCACAAAAAAATTTAAGAGCAAATATTTTGATATTTCGTTGCATTAGTTACACAGTATTGATAACAATCCAATTAATTCTTACCTGAATAAATTCGGTGATTCATCAATACTCGGGACCTCGGCTAATTACATCATAACAACCTGCAGTGAAAAGGTATTAAATCAATTAGAAGGCATAAAATATAGGAAGTGACATTCCTAAACTACATATGTCGCACAGTAACAGATTGTAAATGTTTTCAAATTTTGAAAAGAAAAAGTCATAGGTTTAATTCATTCATGAATGAGACATACAGAGGTGTGGTCGATGTATTTTGAGAGATTTCACTCTTTATAAAGTACATTAACATTGTTCTAGAGAGGTATATTGGAGCAGCAAGACTACTTTTTTCTTTGTAAGAACGTTTGTTTGTTTTTGTTTTCAGTAAAATTTGCTTTGTTATATTTTAGATATATACATCTTTAAGTAAGATAATGACGTATTTATAATATATGTATTAATTATCTTTAGATTTCTACATATTTCTGGTTAGTGTTTTTGAAATATGTGTTCCTGTGTCTATCGTATCAATGATTCCTGTGATTGATGGATAGAATAATTATCTTTTTTTTACCATTCAGGTCTATTTCCTGTGCTACTTCGTATGTGATTGATTGGAGCAAAAAAGTTTACATCTGGAAATTCTAGCGTAGATCGATGTTCCAAATAATGAACCTGGATTAAGCGCAAGTGTTGTTTTTTTATTTTCCCACTGGAGTATTTGTAACATCAGATACCTATCTATCTGTGTTCTTAGTAAGATATGTATTCATGAAGGATATTTATAAAGTGTCCATTGAGCCTATGACCAGATCATCAGGAACAATGGTGGAAGGGCTGGAAAGCCAAAATGGTTATTCTTGCTTATCTTTAAAAGTCCTTGGACATTCCACATGTAAACTACTTTCAAATCATCTGGATATTCCTGCAGATATTGTGACAGAAAATGGATTAACTCCAGACGTTTTTGGATTAGCTGAACTTGCTGGATTTGATTCCAGTTACGTTAGACGTTTGGCTACAAAATCAGAAAAAACTGTTGCACTGTT
The DNA here is from genome assembly GCF_032062105.1 of Saccostrea cuccullata. Classification (NCBI taxonomy): domain Eukaryota; kingdom Metazoa; phylum Mollusca; class Bivalvia; order Ostreida; family Ostreidae; genus Saccostrea; species Saccostrea cuccullata. Next base: position 41,784 of record NW_026918705.1, on the reverse strand, counting down.
AGAGGCATGGTCAAGAAAATCTGACGGAACCATTGGAAGACTCCTAACATCTTTGGATGCCCTTGGGAGACTTGATTGCAAAACTGATATTACTCCAAGCATAGGTATGTATTGAATTCAAATTGATTATCAGTCAAATACAAATTAAACTATTGACCATTTTGAATTTTTCAATTTCTTTAATGCAAAAGACGTACATCTTTTTGTAGAACTTACTATTGGACAAGTGTTACGCGTAGATGTTCTTTTTAGATGTTGTTAATTAGATGTTGTCAGTGTAGTGTGATATGTTAGCTGATGTGAATACGTACATGTTATATACTTTATTGTTGATAATAACACAAAGATATTACGTCTGCTGTCAGAATATCTGAGAATTTTGTAGCTTTATATTAAGATGAAAGTCATTCATGTCCCGTTTTTCTTTTTGATATTGGCCTTAAAATCTTTTCACTCGAAACTTTCTTGGGGGGAAAAGTGCAAGTAAACAAAGAGCAGCAAGAAATAAACAAAATATGTCGGTCATGGACTTTATTTGTTTATTTCATTCTACGTAATTTGTCATTTTTTCTCACGTTTCATCAATGATTGATCTTCAGGCATTTTATAAATGCTAAAGCACTAGCTATGGTCGACAATCGAAATGATCGACTAGAGGATAAGCCAACTGGAAGCAGATATTAATGGCACTTATTCTTTATCACATAATGTCATCACAGGCAAAAAATCAATAAAAAACTAGAATATCTACTATATCAATCCTTAGTTTATTTCTATCTCAAAGCTAAATCTACAGCATTTTTTGCTATTTTTCTCAAAATTTATAGAGCGTGAATCCAGTTAAAATAAAAAGTACATAATTGTTTATTACTGACAATAAATAAATTTTATTCAATCAGTAGCTTCTTATCCATCTTTGGAAAAAAAATTGTTGATCTACCTAAAAACTTCTCCCCATAAATTATGTTTCTGCATAATGTTTAATGACACGCTTTCGTGTGAAATTGAAGACTCTTTCATTTTAACACATCTACTTCACGGCTACATTTGATGCAAAAGACAAAAGTATTCAAAATGACAATTTGGGGAATTTTCATTTGGTATAAAGATGTAAACAGTTCGATGAACTCTAATTTTAGTTGTTTAGATCACTTAAAGAATTTTTTGTTTTAATTAAAAAAAACACAATTTTAATTAGATACACATGAAAGTTATTGAAGATAATAAACAGTCTTAAAAGTTATCGAAAACAAATTCAAAAATATTGAATCAGAACATTTTGATTGAAAAATAATTTACCAAAGTCAAGGTCAAATGTCGAAGTTTATAAAAATCGATGACAGTATTGAGATCCCACTAAGTGACCTGAGATTAAATTGAAAAAAAGAAATGAAGGATCACGTCATTCACACCAGAGGTGTGTGTTAGGTTTGCATGTACAAATATTGAGTTAATACAAGACGGATTTTTGGTGCCCTGATCAAGCCACAACTTCTGCCATTTACCCGACCGGGACACCATAAGAATCTGCTGACTCGATCCATGCATTTATGGTCAATGCTAATTGTGTTTTTGATACACATTAATTTTATCTATCCTGCTGTATCATTGTATAAAAGAGGATGATTTAATGGTCGCCCAAGAAAACATTAAATTTTATGAACGTTTGATTCACCAATTACAAGGATAAGGAATTTGAGCCAAGTTTTTTCACCTGAGGACAAATTTGAAACATCTTGATTTAAACATGTACGCCTGAAATAACCATGAAATAACGTTTCAAAAAGAGACATTATTAAATAAAATCAAGGTCAGAGTTGGAGGCCAAGGTCAGCTCTACATCTTTTGTCCTACTCAAAGAAGCATACTCGGTCTCAAAAAGCCTCTTTTTAGAAAATAAACCATCATGGTTTGCATCCATTGAGACAGGTCATTTAACTGCTTTCAAAAATATTGACTTATCAAAATATAGTATTTTTTCATTTCAAAAGAAGTCATCATGTATTATAAGACAATATTTTATAAACCAATGGTATAGAGAAAATAGGCAGCAAAATGATGGTAAACTTAAGAACTTATTCCATCTTCAAAACCAATTTTGGAAGAGAACACTATCTCCACATTGTCAATAACTATGATCAGAGGAAAAAACTAAACTTCGCATTTCTGCACATCAATTAAATATTGAAAGGGGAAGATATGCAGGACTTCCCCCTGAATCTAGAAAGTGTTCTTAATGTAATATACAGGAAGTTGAAGATGAACAACATTTTTTGCTCATTTGTCCAAAATACAGCAATGAAAGGTTGCAATTAATGGAAACAATATCAAAAATCAACCCAAACTTCTCTTCTTTGTCACCTGCTGAAAAACTGATATGGATATTGAATAATGAAAATAAAGAAATTTTATGCTTACTTGGAAAATGTATTTCTGAAAATGGTAAAAGAACCAATGTATAATTACCTAGATTCTGTCATCATGTTTATGCATGCTAAGCCATTTAAATTTATACATGTATAGCATCACATTTTTGTATTGTTTAGTGATCATTGACATTCTTCTGGACACTTGTATTATGTAATATGATCATTGGCACTGAGAACAATATTATTATGCAACTTGGTCATTTAAATAACTGTTAAACAAAATTATGTTTAAAAAAAAAGAAAAGAATGTTTAAATTGTACATTTGTGTATGTTGAAATGCCCCTCGGGGCCCTTGATTGGTAAATAAAATATCTTTTATCCTGTATACACGTACGTGAGATTTAGTAACATACTGGTCATTAGGTTATCTAAAATAAAGAGGCTTTTTTTGTAAATTTATTAATTATCAATTACCAAAGCTAATGTCAGTTCTGAGGGTTTAAGGCACTCATCTGTGAAGATTGAATACAACTCCTTGAATATATCACTTGACAAGGGATACTTACTCATCTATGACAACTGATCCAATCTCATTACTATATATATGCCCTTGTTTGCTCTGCTTCCTATCTGTATAAGTTCAATAGACTTTAGAGCTTGATTGCTGTATGTTATCTCTCTTTTTCATCCCAACAGACGGGTTATAGACCCCAACCGACGCAAACGGACAGAGATGCGTTCTCAATTGATTCGTAGTCCAGGTTTTGCTTCACAATCCGGCTTTATGAAATAATGGTTTACAATCCGTCCATAGATATTACTTGTTCTGTTATTGATTAACTTTTTATTCTCGTCTACATTTTGACAAAAGACAAAAATTTAATTAAGGATTACACGTGAGTGTCTGTATTTTTTGGTATATATGTGTATGAGTTGAAAACGAACCATGTCTCGGAATGGAGCCACAAGAATTATGTGTTTATGTTTGTTTCCATCATCATAAACCCTAAAATAGACATGTCCCCCTTCAAATTACAATGTTGCCTTTCTCATACTTGCTTTAGAATCCGTTTTATCAAAAATATGAACAGAAAAAAAAACAAGGGAAACTGTATTAGACTTTTAGTTCTTGGAGTTTTTAAAGAAAGGATATAAATAATTTTGCTTTACTCAGCGTAAAAATAGGGAAAGAACTCTAAAAGAACAGACGTGCCAGACGTTAAATTTTCAAATTTCCTTGTGATAGAGGAAACATAAACTGCGTCTTCAGTTTTTACACTATACATCATTAGGTCGGATTTTTATATAACATGTCGCTGCCGTCTCAGGCAAGTGAGTGGCGTTAAATTACTAGACATGAATTTTAAGAGAGCAAATGTACATGTAATCCACGGTGTCAGGAGGGAAATGAAAGGATTCTTTAGGTTAGAACAAGATGTTCTTTTAAATGAATTTTCCATGAAATGCCGTCGGCCTGTATTTGGGTGTGATACATATTCACTGCTTTTTTTGGTTGCTACTAAGAATCTCGTTTCCTGGAAGAAATTAGATGTAATAGGTGAAGAATAAACTTGCTTATAACATTAAGAAAAATAAACTACTGGAGTGAACAAACATAAAATACATTGTAATAGCTGCTTTCAAGGAGAAAAATTGATGTTACATTAAATTTCCCAACGCTTTTGTCATAAGCATACCTCAAAATTTTACCGAAAGAACAAAGTACTAGTACATAAAACATATTTCCTCTATTTCAGCAAGAGATATAAAGAACTGGTTAGACAGTGATACCAAAGAACCAAATCACTTAGGTAAACCACAATGTATTTTGATAATATCCATGCAAAGCATCTCTCTTTCTCTTTCTCTCTCTGAGTGATCCACTCATTAAATAACAGCAAGTAAACATCGCAATAAGTGTATGAATTTATGTGTTTATATAATTATCATGCCTTTCAATTAAATTTTCTTGTTTAATACATGTCTTTTAATTTCATTAGTCTCAGATACCCCACGCACCCATCCTCCAAAGTTGCGTCTTCCTGCCCCCACATCAAACAACTTCCAGCGAGGGGAAATTTTCTCCTCTCCCGTGGACAGTGTCTCCTCACCTGTATCCCCCACAAAGTCCACAGGGGGCATCAGTGACCACAGCGATGGACCATTGACCTTGGACGATCGTAAGTAAACATCAAGTCATACAAGGATGTAACAGAATCATAAATTTGGCTAAAGGTCAATATGTATCTATTTATACACGTGACCCCGATGAGGTATATTTTGTATGACACATAGTCATTATAGCAAGTATCGTAAAGTTTATACGTACGTTATAACTTTCGGGGAATTAATCATGTTTTGCGCCTTCTGTTTTGTGTCATATGACATCTGGACTGGTACCAGAAATTGACCCTAACTGATTAAAAAGTGCATTGTCATGGTTTGCCATTGTCCAAAGATATATAATGAAATGAGTCAATGGACTAAACAAATGCTAAAGGCATAAATGCCTTAAAATGCCCCCTGACAATTGAATAACTGTACAATAAATTATTTATATTTACATGTATTTAATAAATATATACATTGATTACGATGGTTGTTTTTCCTTTCCAGTTGACGGAAACCAGACATCCTATGTTGCTTGTATTTGTTGCTCAGATGAAGACATAGAAATTGCTCACACAATTATCGAAGCATACCGAGAGGTTACGAATACTCTACAATTCTTCCTTCCCCAGGAACAACTATTGGGCGGGAAATATGAGTACGAATCCCTAGCAGAGGTCATTGAAGACAGGTAAGAGTTCATAGGTCAAGGTCATAATGTGCATGCACAGGCATTGGATCTAAATTCTTTTGATAATCAATAAGATTCTGGGCAATAAAACACAATTACTATGTATACGTTGTATACATAAAGTATTTGAGCTCTGTTTGTTCCTATTTTTGAAGTGTATTTAAGATTGAAATCGCCTGATATTTAAAATGAAAAAAAAACTAAACACAAATCAATTTTAATTGTTAATCTGACAATATACCATTTTGCTTTCGGTAGTTGAATATACTAGACCTATTGTTACAAAGTATGAAAGTGTGCATATAAGCTCTAAGTGCTCGTGATTTCATAATGATTCTTGACAGTTGAAATGTTCAATATTAATCTCTTTCAATATGAAAAAGATATATCAAAGATTATTAACACATTCTATCAAAGTATTTAAAAATACTTATTCCCTTCAATTGTCTGATATATTAACAGATTTTTATTTATATTTTGACCCTGGTTTTGTTGCAGGTGTGATGGTCGTCTTCTTGTAGTTATGTCAAAGACTTATGGTGCTAGTTCTGCCTGTATTTTCTCCACCCAGTTCGTTAAGTCCTTAGATCCAGGTCAGTTATTATTCAACTATATTCATTTTGCAAATCTCATTTTACTAAGGCAGGAAATTCTTCCAAAAAATGTTAAACCCAGGTTCGTGAAAGGTTAATATGCATATTGCAAGTTGACACAAGTGCTCTATGTGTATTGTCAAATAGGTTATAAGAATTTTCAACATGTATCTCTTTATTAATTTTCAAAATAGTACTTTGAATGAAAAATATGAGGAAGTTTACTGTTAGGTAGACGAGTTGGTTTAATTTGATTATTTTTAAAGTGTACAGTACAGATCTCTAAACCAAGACAGCTGTACGTGTGATATTTTAAAGTAATTATCATTATGTCTTTATATGTCTGTCATTTCAAGAATAGATATAATTTTAGGGTCGATTCTTTTTAAGAAATGTCAAACTAATTTAATACAAATGAGATTTGGTAGACCAGATTTAACATATTCCTTATGGCATTAAAATATTTCTAATCCTAAGACCACGTTTCATTGGCCATAAAATGCACCAATGATAGAAAACTTCAAAAAGCGAGAGATACTGCATGAACTTAACTACGTTTTTGCCTGTAGACGATTTTTTTTATATTTTACATTGACAACATTTTCGTCAGCTGTTTAAGGTTGAGGATGCGTTTAACAGCAAAAAGACAAACATCCTTTTATTTCTTAACTTCCTCAGGTAGAAAATTGTCGCCGCAATCTGGGACATATTTTACGCAAGGTGATAAATTTATTCAGCCTACTCTTACTCTCATTAGCATTTAGGTATTTAAGCACGTCAATCAATTAATAACTCAGATTCTTATAAGTAACACGTACATATGTACATGATTATGCCTTCAAGCTGTAGAGAAATCAGTTAACTGAAAAGAACCCGTACCATTGTAAATATTGTGGTATTACTGCATTAAAAGCTGCAAGATTTCATAATAATATTCAGAGAATAAAAACCATCACTGGGTTGAATTTATAGGTTGAAAGTCTTTGACCCGAAAATGTTCATCATAAGGCAGCTATGCACAAGTTTAAACTATATGTACTAGTAATTGTCCATTTCTTTAAAGTGTTGAAAGTTTCTTGGAAGTGTCGGGTTTCTGTCCCATAACTCGGACTTTTTTTCTTATCTCTTTTTTTAACAGCTGAAAAACAAAACTTCATGTACATGAAAGAGCATGTTTTATGTAATCCAATAAAAATATATCACAAACATATCGCGAACTTTACTACAGTCTTTTACATGACATTAAAAAAAAATAAATAAATAAAACGAGAAGATTGTAATCTGCATGTTGATTGTGTCTGAATTGAGCATAACCTTTTTAGCCAAAAAAGAAAAAGCAATTAATGGGGGTTTTTTTCTTATAAAATTAAAAAAAAATTCAATGCACTATATTATTGTTAAACTATGCATGTCATATTTATTCCTTAATGATAATAAAATAATTTCTTTCCTTGTGTATATAATGTAATTCTTTGTTTTTGAAAACATGCTAAAGATAGTTTGCCATTTCCTTGTATTAATTAAATTACAATTGTCTTTTTAAGTCATTTTCTAAAATTTTTATTTCTGACAAATTAAAGAGCAAAATCGGGAATTATTTATGGGTATCAATAAACTGTCAACAGAGAAACAATTTTTCTGAGAAAATGAATTAAAAACGAGAAAACCCGTTGATTAATTCATAAGTAAAGATTTCCATAGTAAAAGATGTTTTCTTTTTATATATATCTTCTTATAAAACTTTAAATAAAAACGTTTCTCCTGCAACGCGTAAAAAGATTTACGATTTTCAAATTATACCATGTTTACACGCAAATATTGACAGTTTATGAAAGGACGAAGATAAAACTATTTTGTTATTCTGAACATCATACATATGGAAATAGTTGTAATTAACGAATTTTCGACCATTTCAGATGCAAAGCGAAGAAAGATCATCCCCATCATAAAGGACGAGGACGCGTCCTATCCAAGAGTCCTCCGCGGCATCAATGCTATCAAGCTCCAGCGTCTCAAATACACTTTACCATTCTGGAAGCTTCTGTCTGCTTCCCTGGAAATTAAGTTCATTCCCAAGTATAATCAATCGGATACTAGTAGTTCTTTTTCCTCTTCATCAAGCGCCATTGCTAACAGTTCGTCAAGCTCAAGTTCAAGCAGTAGTTCATCCGGTCCTTCCTCCTCCATGAACTCGTATCCTTCCTCATCCTTAAGTAAATCTAATATTCGCTCCAGGACTTTTTCGGTGGAATCTCTCGAAAGTATCATTGATAACGAAGAGGTACCAGACGTGTCTCGGATACATAACATACAGCGGCCGATTTCGTCTAATAACTGTAGTCAAAATTTATCCAGTTCAAGTGTTTGTCAAAGTAAAATGTCGAAGTCCCCAATTACGGAAGATTTTTCATCTTTTGACAACACAGAAAAGGTGCGACTTCGACATTCAAACAGTGATCAAAAAATGACAAAGTCTTCGGACAACTCTTGTTCCAACTGCAATCCAGGAACCGTGAAAAAATCCAGCAAAAAATTGGTGACGAAAATCATGAAAACATTTAAATTTCGAAGTAAAAGCTCTAAGTCCTTGGTGGATGAACCCAGCAATTCTTCAAAGACGCCCACAACATTTCGATCAACTTCAGAGCCTGTGGAAGGCATCCAGAGAACATTCAAGTCGTGTGATGACATTTTCGGTGAACAAAGAAGAGAAAAGTCCAAACTTCACTTTGTTCAAAACATTGTCACTTCCATAAAGACTGGCATTTCCGGTTCCAGAGAATTCACAAAAAGTGGACAAAATCTGACACCCGGGTCGAGTTGTGAAAGATTATCGTCTCCAGTTCGATCTTCTAGTAGTCTTCAATCGAGTGACGTAGTTCCGGCTGTTGAACTTCCGCTAAATATCAGTATGAACACTTTTAACGTGATTCAGAGAGAGTACTCTTTTGAGGGCAATTCGGAGTCGGCCATCATGCGATCGTCTAATAGTTATTCAGACACCAATACGGAATCGGCCATTCTTCGAGGAGCTGGCTCGACCGAGAGCATTGATGACAATAATGCACAATTCTCACTTTGTTGATTGTTATATAACGAAATCTCAAAAAGTCCCCATTATTCCTGTTTGTTGAGATTAGCTTGGTGAATTAGAAAATGAAGAAAATAAGTATTGTTTTAGAACGTGGCATGTATGTATATACATTGATTTTGAATTATAGTATGAGGGAATATTTGAAAACTATGTCAATTTATTTGTTTTCTCAAAATACGAAAGAAAATTTGAAGATTGTTTTTGGGAAGGGGGAGGCGGGTATAAAGTTAAATGATTTATAGTATTGCCCATATGTTAGATTTTTTTCAAATGCATGTCAATATATTATTGTAAAGTATTATCAATTGTGTTTTTAAAATTAAACCATTAAGTATGTGTATATACATTAATGAAAACGTAAAATTTTGACATTTAAATAATAATAATAAAAAATAAATATCTGAGGAGTATTTAAAAGTTGTCTTGTGTTGTACTACACCTGTGCCCGTCATTGTATTGTCACAAAATATATATCAAGAACGACATTAATGTAACATATGCTTGTCAATAAAGTTTAACGAAGGTAAATCATGACAGTCTACTCGTTGAACACAGATGTCAATGTGTAAACGATACAAATGAAATGAATGACACAGTTTCTCAAACATAGTGTATACAGGTTCTTCCTGGAAAATTGTTAGTCAAAACTGAAACAGTCATGTTTATTTTCTCATGTGTAAAGTAGCTGCAGATCTGTAGCTCTCCGAAAAAAAATATATATTGATAGACCGGAGAGCTACAGTGCCACCCATTGAAAAAACTGTATATTTATTGCGCACAAAAAAGTGCGCTCGGTTTTCGATTTATTTCTCCATGTTCCTAAAACTGTAATCTCAAAATATTACTAACCGTGTGTTCCTAACACATTCTCTGACTCTTTCCACTACAAAGCATTCGTCATAATTGTCGTTAATAGTCCTCCTGACCCTGATATTGTAATCATCGAACATTTCGCTTATTTATACTGCCATTTTGATTTCAAGATAATTCGGTCCAATATGCTTCGTTCAGATGTCAACTACGAGAGTACTTGATAGAGGAAAGAGAATTTTTTTTAAATCTTCCCTTTTTTTGCAATTGAGGTAAGAATTTGGAAGAAATAATCAAGAACCGAGCGCACTTTTTTGTGCGCAATAAATATACAGTTTTTTCAATGGGTGGCACTGTAGCTCTCCGGTCTATCAATATATATTTTTTTTCGGAGAGCTACAGATCTGCAGCTATGTGTAAAGCTGAGGAAATTTTTTTTCAAAATTAATCTTATGGCAATGCGTCTACTAAACTATACTTATTTTAAAAACATATACATAAAACATTTAAAAACAAGATGTGTTTGTGAAACACTATGCGCCCGGTGGCAACAAAGTTCAAAAAAGATATTTTTAGCAGTTAAATCACAGTCAGGGTCACAAGATCATTGACCTTGGTGTCATTTGGAAGAGCTTAATTAGTGAAGTAAGCATACGAAATATGAAGTCTCTATCTCTCCTGGTTCAAAAGTTATGGTGAAAGTTCTAAAATGCTATTTTTAGCAGATAAATCACAGTCACGGTCACAAGATCATGATCTTGGTGTTATTTGGAAGAGCTTTATAAGTGGTGTATGCATACCAAATATGAAGTCTCTACCTCTCATGGTTCAAAAGTTATGGCGAAAGTTTGAATAAGCTATTTTTAGCATATAGGTTACAGTCAAGGTCACACGGCCATTGACCTTGATGTCAACTGAAAGAACTTCATTGATGGAGTATGCATATTTAAAAATATGAAGTCTCTATCTCTGATGGTTCAAAAGTTATGGCGAAGGTTAAAGTTGCCAACAGACAGACAGACAAACAGCAGACAGACAGACAAACAGATGAACAGACAAACAGACAGGACAAAAACAATATACGTCTCGGATCTCCCGGCGCATAAAAATCCTTGTCTTTGGTTATAAATATCAAAAAAATTTTCGCCAGATATTGAGTTTAAAAAAATAAATTCAAAATAAAACTGTTTTAATTTTCACTTTAAGCGTACAGTTTTCTTTTATGCAAACAAAATATCTAATTTTTAGAAAGAAGACTTTTCATGGAAACCTTTTTTTTTTTTTTTTTTTGAAAGGGTAATCCCGTTACCAGTAAATCGAATGCACCAAATGAGCTAAGAATGATAACTCCATTCTAAATGGAAACTTTCAGGAGAGAGAGAGAGATTAATCAATTGATTATTATACCCCCGCTTGAAAAGCGGGAGGGTATATAGTAATCGTTAATTCCGTCCGTCCGTCTGTTACGCTTTGGGGTACCCACCTCTTATCCGCAACTCCTCTCATACCACTGAATGAAATTTAATGAAACTTTCACAGAATCTTTATTACATATTGCCATTGTGCACCTCCTATTTTACTTTTTGATCCGACACATATTTTGGGTTTTCCGGCCACAGCAAACATGGACTTCGCCATTATAACTATATGGAGGCGGGGGGTATCATTTAGTGAGCTCATCGCTCACAGTACCTCTAGTTTAGAATTCATGTTTATTTTTATATTAATTAATTTATTTTTTATATCATAAACGTACTCACCAATAAATTAATTAATTTTTAAAAGTAAACAAATATACAGGTATAAGAAATATTCTTTTTTAAAAAAATATTATTTTTACTTTTAGGGCAGGAATAAAAAAAAGTAGAAATTTTCAAACTTTGACTAAATTGCATTCATTGATATATTTCATTATACATTCTCTTCGTTGTTAAACTCCTAAAAAAAACTCTTTTCTACAAGAAACAAGAACTGTGTTCTTTCCATTATGGTTGTGTAAAACTCAGAAAATAAAACGTTGTTCTATTTCAAATGGTGTACCATCATATTGCATGAAAACAATAAAAAACTAGAGGTACTGTGAGCAATGAGCTCACTAAATGATACCCCCCGCCTCCCATAATGTCGATGTGTTGCTATATATTGTTTTACGGTAATGTGTAAAGAGGAATAACTCGTCCAATTGAGTCAAATGTTATCCAGAAGCTTCTATTATGTGACGTCATAGGTAAACAAAAAATGGCAATGTCCATGTTTTGCTCTGGGAAACGTAAAATACGTGTCAAATAAAAAAGTAAAATAGGAGGTGCACAATGGCAATATGTAATAAAGATTCTGTGAAAGTTTCATTAAATTTCACTCAGTAGTTTAAGAGGAGTTGTGGATAAGAGAAAAAGCGTAACAGACGGACGGACGGACAGACAGACGGACGGACGGACAGACGGACGGACGGACGGACGGACGGACGTACAGACGGACGGAAATCCCGATCACTATATACCCTCCCGCTTTTCAAGCGGGGGGTATAAAAATACACTGTACTCTGAATTTCGAGTCAAATAATGTCCGAAGTCACTTTGAAAATTCTGAATCAAATCTTCCTCCCAAATGTTAAATTAATATATTTTGTTCTTTCTTTCCTTCACGAACAGTTTATCTAAATTGATGAACAAATTTTTCAATTGTTATCTTTTTTTACAGCTAGGCTTACTTATTTTAAAGTTATTTTAAATATTTTTTTTTTTTACTATTTCATGATCAAATAAGATTTTTGCGTGTTTACAAGTGGTGCCTTGTAGAGAAAAGTACATGTCATATATGTACAATGTACTTACTTGTATATTCTCTTGTTTACTATGATTCCTATAACTTTATGAAATGTGATGATAAAAGTGAAGCACAGAAAGTCAGCCAATAAGATGTTGATATAAGTATTATTTAAAGTTTCCTTTTATCATTCATTTTCAAAATATTAAGTCGTCGTTTCAACACCGATCAAACTACTCAGATCGGATAATCCTGCAAGGAAAATAAAGGAGGGGTAGTGCTTAAAATATGAACATCTCGATAAAATAATTATTCATTTTATAGGTTAAAATATATTTTAATTTACAATAAATGTATAAAATTCAACAAAAAATGCCTGAAACTGTTCTCCCCTGAGTAAAGGAACATAATTATACATATGCATATATGTATGTTTAATATAAGTATTATAACAGTAAGTATATATATATATTTCCTTTTATTGGTACATTATAGAATGAATCCGGAGAGAGAGAGAGAGAGAGAGAGAGAGAGAGAGAGAGAGAGATTTCAATCGCATTCGGAGCTCCTCGGATCATATCTTGATGTGTACTGTAATTAGCCGAGGAACTTCGCGCTTTCTGATACTATCGGCGATTGGTTGAAAGGTAAGCGTGGGTCAGCGAAGTGAAGCGCGTCACAACAAAGGGGACAGTCTATACGAGGATTGACCTTTTGTTTACAGATTACAGTTGCAGGACGGATATTTTTCATTTTCATATTGTAGTAAAATGGTAAGAATCAGCTTTGATATTGATATATTTTCAATGATTTGTTTCTTGTTTTGATTCGATTAGGTTGATTGCATACTGAGGGACCTAATATCATGACTAGTACATGTCCCTGACACACCTGTTGCAAGTCATTTGTAATATTGGGGTTTTATCAAATATTGAAATCATGACAACTCGTGTTAGCATTTGCATTTGCACTGACATTTCAATACTTTATTTCAGACTACCAAGGACTAAAAGGATCTTCTCTGCATTTTGCCTTTGAGTGAAACAAATAATTTTAGTGTGTTTGAACAAACCTTTGTTCAAGAGTTGATACAAGTTACCAGTGCAGTTATTAGTGTTAGAATTAACTGCCTTTGCAGAGTAATATGGCCGTAGCTAATCAAAGTAATTAACACTAACGGTAACTTTTAGGAGGACATTGTGCCAGTCCAAGCTCAACAATTATAACACCCCAAATGCCGAGACGGTAAACGGTAATGACATGTTTATTTGGGCAGCTCGTCTCGCATTTTGAAATGAAACGAGTTTCTCAATTAGCTACCAACTTGCGTTTATGACACTTGGGATTATAAGATAAAATTGTAATCTAGACGGCCATCACAAATCATCGAATACAAGGACATCTGAGGATATTCTACCAAGATGAAAACAACCAGAATCGTCAGTGCAAGGAAAAAGACCTTGAGAGACAACGAACAACATTTCAAAAAAGCATGTGACCAAATAATACAACTCAACAACAAAATGTCGGATCTACAGGCAAGATACAAGAAAGCCACGAAGGAAAATCGTCGTCCTTTTAGATATACCCTCAGACTGAAAATTGCCATTTACGATGGAATGAGGAATGTTTATTATGAATACGCTCATGACAAAGCCCGAACAATTGCGGATCTGAGACATGCATTGTACGGAGAAAATGTACAAATCGTGTCCGACGAAATGTCAGCCTCTGGATCCGAAGACGAATAAGGATGAGGATTCGGGCTGTTAAATTGTGATCATGGTTCTTTGAAATTTAATTTCATACTATGATCGAATGTACATATGTATATTCTCATAGATTTGAATGTTATTGCTTCTTTTGTATATTTATGATATGCAATTATATGAGAATGAATTTTGTTAAAATCATGTTAATTATGTTTATTTTATTTTTTCCGTTTACTTTCATCATTCTCTTTATTATACCCCCGCATGAAAAGCGGGAGGGTATATAGTAATCGGTATGTCTGTCCGTCCGTCTGTCCTACGATTTGGGGTACCCATTTCTTATCCGCTACTCCTCTCATACCACTGAATGAAATTTCATGCAACTTTTACGGAATCTTTATTACGTAATGCCATTGTACACCTTCTATTTTACTTTTTGATCCGACACATATTTTGGGTTTCCCACAGCAAAACATGGACACTGCCATTATATTCATATGGGAGGCAAGGGGTATCATTTCGTGAGCTCATTGCTCAAAGTACCTCTAGTTTATTTTAGAAAATGTTATTATTGAGAGTTGAACATACACTTAACAAAACTTCTAAGTGTTCACTTTAATAAATGTATTTATTTAAAAACTACTTTATAGAATGGTACACGTGATATTTTCAAATTATTACCACAAATAAGTCTTCTCAACATTTGTTGAAAGAAAATCAAATATCACCGATGAAAACCAATGTTCCGTGACCAAGCTTAAAAATAATAAATCTGTATTTTGCGGCACGTGTTTTGTGTAATTAGTATCTTTTTGTGATCATTATCACATTTTAAAAACTTGTTTCACTAAAAAACACAAAACATTGGCAAAATGACCATTGAGATAGAAGGGAGAGCCGTTGGAATGTTGATATCTTGACAATCTTTGCACCACGTTTTACTCAGTTTTATTTTAGTGCTTAATTGAACTTGATATTACTTTTAAAAATTAGCAACCAGTATCAAAACCCATTTAAACACATTTTTCTATAAGCTGTGCGTCATTTTCATCGCTAATTTATCACAATTTGAAAGTTTTTGACAAGACTTAACCAAACCGGAAGTGACCTTGATCTTCGTCTGATGCCAAAATTTCGCGTCGCACCATGTTAAAAGAGTGTTAAATTGTCCTGAAACAATCTTAGAAACATGAAAACAAACAATTTCAATCATACGAGAATGATAAGAAATCGGTGCTCATAACAGTCTAATATCAGCTCAAGCAGTCTTAATTATCCTTAAAGAGGTGCACGTGCGTGCTAAACACCCTAGGATATTGGCCAAAAGGCATCTGTGTGATGATACACTGTCAAATTCCCGGATCTGAATCCAATTTAACACATTTGATATTTTATAAGAAATGTAATCCCCCCCTCTTCCCCACGCAATTTCAACAGTTTGGAAAGATCTAGGCAGTAGGTGTGGCAGCAGATGGATTAATCTCCTATTCAGGGGTACATGGTATTCAACTGTAATTACAGTCTTGTAGAAATTAGAGCGAGTGATGGTCTTACTCCATAGAGATTTTTTGGTGTGAATTTTCACTTTGAGGGTACTTCGTTTCCTTGATACTTTTCTTAAAATTCTGACGAGATACTTTCATAAAATTTACGCAACATCCAACTCAAATATGCATCATTATTCTGAATTAAAGAAATTATTCATTGTTTGCATCTGTTCTTTAAAACTTTAAAAATGTTAGGTGAACACTTAGAAGTTTGGTTCAGTGTAGTAAATTGTGTTCTTAGTAATGTATTCTGATCCATTGGAGGAATTCTTTAAGACTGAATGGTATCTGAGCACAGGTCCAACTGAAGCGTTTTTAATTGGGGGGGGGGGGGGGGGGTCCGGAATAAAATTGATAAGATTCCTTGAAAACTGACAAGTAGAAAATAAGGTATTGTGAAGTTATACAAAACTCGAAAATATATATACAGCTGATTCAAGTTAATTGATGCCAGATATCTGGCAAAATAACTATTTGCACAAACGACGGTCTAGGTACGTTCACATTGTTTACTACATAGTACATATATGCATTAATTATTTTATACATGTAAAATTATCATTTGACTAACAGTCAAGTACTCAGTTTTTAATGCATTTTCATAGAAATACAAACGTAAAAAAGTTCTGTATTAAATATTTTTCCCCTTTGAGCACAAGAAAAGAATTTCATTCCATAACAATATATCCTATATCCCAAAACACCTCTCCCAATCTACAGTATACGACTACATATGCATGACGCAAGGTCTTACAAGTGCTCTTTTTTTCTCCACAATAAGAGATTTTTAAGAAAAATAATGTATCCTTAATTTTATCAACGTGTAAATACGTGACTGCAGAATGGAAAGTTGCAAAACCAAGCCCTACAGTACAATAAAACCAGTTACCGTCTGTTACTCTTTCAGAATGTATGACCCTATGGTAGAGAGTGTTTTGGGGAAAGGGGCAGTTAAGAACAGATGATACAAACAAACTTTTGTCAAAAATTTTGAAAATAACAAATTGGGTCACATTTTAATGAATAAAATGAATACGTTTCACTGCGTAGATTTTAATTTTTTATTCAAAATTGCACAAAAATGGAATTTGAAGTGAAAAATATTTGTATAGAATAATAAGGATGGCTTGAGAAGGGTAAAACTTTGAATGTCACAGAAGGTTTACAAATTCTTTATATTCTAGAAATTTATTATATGCATCATTTGCAATTAAAATAGGTCAAAAAATATATACCAAAACAGGCATCCATTTTTCGTTTGTATCATCTGTCCTTAAATCGGCCCTTTAATCACAAATACGTATCGATTCAAATAAAGTGGAGAATTGAGATTAAAGTTTGTTCCCAAAGAGAATGGTTTCTTTTGTATAAAACCTTCCCAATCTTATTAAAATTAGACCTTTGGAATATGCACATCCTCATCAGCTTTAATATTTTATGCGCCAGTAATTGAAGATTATAGGAGAATATAGTTTAAGCCCTGTCTATATATAACTGCATAAAAATTAACCCTGGCAAAAACTTTTGATTTTTCTTAATGTTATTTCTCGCGTGAATTTATTGTTCCTTAATTTGGTGTCGAAAAGACAGACAAAAAAGACAAGGCAAAAACTATATGACCCCCGAATTTTCTATTACCGGAGCATAAAAATATCTTTTAAAAACTCGTTTGCTTAAACCAGACCGACACATTGCACAGCAACAAAAATTGGCATACCTAGCAACCAAAACCACAACTATTTTCTTGTTTGAAAAATCAAACATTTAAGTATAATACAAGAAATGCGGTAAAAGTTTTCTTTTATTTTTCAAACAAAAACATAACAATGGCGTACATAAGTTAACAAAGTTCCTTTTCGGATAGTGCACTTAGTTTCAAATGTTCATGAGGAAACGTGAAGGCCTGATAACTCAATCCCCCATCTTAATCTCCCCCTTCCTCTGGCCCCTCCTCATCACCGAATGATCGAAAAACAGCCATTTTTCCCGGAGACCCAGTGTCGGTTCCCGTAGTTTTCAGGTGTTCCATGATGGACTTCAGGTAGTTTATCTGGTCGGGGCCTGGAATATTGGAAAGCAATTTTGAAATTATGCAAGAATTTTTCGTTAACATGGCAAATATACATACAGTGATCTTCTTAATCAACTTTGAAAACTAAAATGGAGAACTCATGAAGAGTTACTATACATCTATATATCTTAAGTTTAGTCCAATGTACAGTTAGGTCAATTTCAATTTCCTTCGTTCGGGACCAAATTTATAAATGATACAGGAAAGTCATTATTTAATGTATATGTAAACTGGTAATTTCTTGAATCTATATATTTTATGTTGGCTTATATACTTAGTTACTTACTAAGGAACTTGGAAACAAACGTGGTGAGGTTTTCGGTTGTCATGCGGCTGTCAATGTCTTTGAAGGTCGATTCCACTGCTCTAACATACTTGGTGTACAAGGGGAGGATCTCGGCGATGACGGGCGCGGGGTCCGTTATATATTTTGCCAAATAATTTTTCAGCCACATCCCTGCCTCTTTGAAGAAGTCTTCCTTCAACCTGTTAATGCATATATATTATAGAAAATGAGATTATCCTTTTCATGATTTAAAATACAACAGATTCACATAAGAGTTAATATTTTAAAAGTTTATGTTCACGCCAACTTTTAGACAAATGCAAATTATAACTCATACCACTAAACTTTATTGACCTACATGCAAAGTAGGAAACCCTACTGATGAAATAACCTAGAATATACACAATAAGGTGCATGTATGTAGCTTACATTTCCTGGAAATCCTTGTAAAGTTCCCTGTGGTATTCCCATAGCTCACCAAGGCGAGGGCATCTGAACTCCATGTTACTGTCGAACATGACCTCCTTTACTTCCTTCTCAAATCTGGTAATGGTCCAGCTTTCCTTCTCAGCTGTTTTTAACATTATCCTCACCCTTCCAAAGAATTGCATGACATCTGAAAAAAAATTGCGAGTCATTTTTTAAATAATATTTTTAAATTAAATCTACTAATACATTTATCCATGAAGGATCTTCTATGCTTTGTGATAGGATTTAAAACGATATTATAATCCACAACATAAAGAGTAAACGGGCAAATAATTTATTTTACATATTATACTGTAATTATTTTAAATTATTGTATAAAAAGGGCATATATGTTCACCATTACTCATGATGAACATGTTCAAGGAAACTGGTCAATAAAATGTAACGATCTCAAGTAGGAGATCTGTATATGTACAGAAAATGTACTCTTAAAAATGTACACCCCCCCCCCCCTTCCCCCAGGAATTCTTAATTCAAATTATAATTTTCAAGACATGGGTTTAAGGAATCGGTGATTAATGCTCCAATAATTAATAAACCCGTATCTTACCTCGCAAAGGGAAGTATTTGATGTTCATCATGGTTCCAAAGACGTGCGTGTGGGCGGCCTTTACCATGGTCCTCATGACGTCATTCAGCGTGGACTCGTCCGATATATACTTCGATAGAATTCTTTTTACAGTCGTGTACATACTCTTTTTGTCGTTCGAAGTTAGTTTACGCTCTTGGTCCTTCAGAACATCTGCATCAAAAAGGATAAATTGCTAAATTACATGTGTATGTGGTAAAATTTACATATATATATGGTCAAATTTAAAAATAATAAAAAATGATATATAGCAGGCATATTTCATGACAAAAAATGGTTGTTGGCAAATGTTTTATTACACCACAATTTATGAGAGTGGTGCCAGTCTCTTTAATATTCGAACACAGAACAACTTACATTGGAAAAATTCTTATAACCTAAAGACCGTCGTTCCCATTTGTGCTTTTAAAAAAAATCAAGAGCTTCAGATTACATGTATACTACATGTACATTGTATAACTACTTTCCAGCAATAAGATAAAATCTAAAATATACTCACAAAAAATCATTTGGTTAAGTTTTGATGTTGCACACTGGAATCTAGCATTCAAGAAAGTGCCGGTTGTGTTGAGGAACATTTCTTTGAAAGACATGTCGGACGGGTTCCCCGCGATCATGTTGAACCAGTCCTTTAACATCATAACAAATCTTTCACGGGTCAGTGGCATTGTAGCTGAAAATATAACATCCAATCACATGAAGCGCACTGAACTGATAAAATTCCATTTAAAAGGAACGTTTTTTTTTTTTTTTTTTTTTTTTTTTTTTTTTTTTTTAAAAAGAAATTTATATAATGACACGTCTATTTCATTAGGATGGAAATGTGTCATTGGAATACCTGTATAAAAGGTTTTTTCCAAAAAAATCCTGTCAAATTAATTGTCTACGTAAACCCAGAGTAAACACGTGTTCGACCAAACCATGGAGTTCGGTCGAACACGTGTTTACTCGAGGTTTACGAAGACTAAATTAAATAATTCTATCCCGATAAATTCATAATTATAAACATATTCGTTCCAATACTTGTAATACAAAAGCTTGGTCTCTATCTCTGTTCCAACTAAATAAAATTTCAACTTCAGCGTATAGCTCATGTTGCAATTCGCAGAGAGTGGGGTGTTCTAAAGAATTATACGAATATTCTTGTTTCTATCAATCTCTGTAAAAATGGGCGTGTCATTAATATGTAGCAATTTCGATAGGAAACAAACTTTCCGCGCAAACGAAAATTTTTACCACTTAAACGCGCTTCATATGATTTCCAAATATGTACTTACATGTGAACGTTCCACTGGGGAAACTGCCGAAGTATGGTTTCAGAAGCCTGTCGAACAATTCAAGCAACATTTTGTATTCTTCTTCTGAGAAATCATTGTCCACGTCATTGGTTGAATCACTGTCATCCGGTACACCGGGACCAGGTAGGGGTGGGGTAAAGGTGTCCGTATCTGCCCTGGCCACGAGTTTCTCTAGTTCCCTGACGATAACACGTAGCTCATTATCAGGGTTGCTTGGTCTTGAAAGCGAACCTAAAATATGTACATAAATATATATAATTCTTCGATACCTACCATGTGTAAAATTAAAGTAGAAACCGGCAATTATCCCATCTCAGGCGTGTTCGAATAGTTAAACAATTTTATTCTAGTATACTTAAAATCTTAAATTGAATTACTGTAAATTAAGACTTACAATGAATGACTGCAACCAATACCACGAGGACTTTCAATGATTCCATACTAGAAGCTTCTGCCACGTCCACTGCCTGCCGTCTCGGATAGCACGCACTCACCCGCTCACTCTTTATATACTTGTAGTAACGCATCGTTTGCTGCGGCGTGTAGTGATTGGCTGTCTGATTTTGCTGACATGTGAGTTTGCATTGCATGGGGCCAGTTTAGGGGTTTTGATCATAATTTATTTATAATAAATGATTTTGAAACAAGATTTTGCACAGTGCAATAAAAAAAAAAGACGTCGGTCACGATAAAAATGCATCAATATGTGAACATTTTTTTTTTATACAAGCTGACAAGTATTAACATAACCCTATGGGAAACCTCATGTGCTGTTAGATTTTTCAAAATATAACAAGTAGAGCTTTTTAAAAAAGCTTCCCGTCTTTAGCAACAATCTTAAACTGTAAACTGATCTACACCTATCAGCCCGTATAATTCTTTTGAATTTCTTGATTTTGTATTTCTACATTAGCTTTTTACTGGCATTAGCCCTACCACGGTTGTCGCTCGGTCATCTCCGTAAACTTTGACTGGCTGAGATCTTTCGGCAAACCTCGGCTGATTCCGTTACCTTCTTCAAATAACAAAGGGGAAAAGAATAATAACAAACTGTAAAGCCTACAAACAATAAAAATCAAATTTTATTTATATTGAAGTTAAAGAGATCTTTTTAACAAAAAATCATGTTATTAGGAATTAATTACTGCTGATTTTGTTGTTCGTTTTGTCATTTTTTTTTTAAGATTGAAAATCTTGCAAAATTGTTAAGTCGTACGAAAATTAGTGAAAGTTATCTCCCTTGCCTTGAACAGCATTTTTAATTGAAAATCTTCTCATCATGCATTTTCTACCAATCATAATTAAAAAACTTCAACTATACAATACCGTCTTCCAAGGAAGACGGTAATTATTTTTATCTACTTTTTAATTCTTTCACTTGCGTTTCAATTTCACAAAAACTTTTCAGTGTTTGGTATGTTTTTTTTTAATCTTTCACTTCCACGACCTTGCCTTTAAGGAATTAAAAAAAAACACATAGTATACTACAGGTCTGGACGATTTTCAAATATGGAAGTCAAGAACGATAACGGTGAATTGTTATTAATACACAGAATAAACAAGGCGCTAGTCCTTCTGACCAATCAGATAACAGCATTTAGACAAACCCATGAGAAAATAAATAAAACACGTGGTTATTAAGTTTTTTGCTTAAAAGATTTTTTTTAGAACAAACTTTTTGTAAACTTTAAGCGCATTTGGGAATAATATAATATTTATGACAATTCTATAACCTTGAACAAACACGACTTGAAGGCTTAGAAACGTTTTAACAGGTCGAGGAAACTATTTTCTGTGACGTCGGAATAAATTTACATGTTAAGTGAGGAACCAACGTGACTGACAAATCGACCAATCAGCTCAATGAGTTGCATTATGGTTTACTACAAAAATACTACACGTGTGTTTCTAAAAGGCCAATTTTTTAAATCGCTCTCGGAAAAACGTGATGCATTTTTCCAAGCATTTTACACACTTAATACAATATGAACAGCATTATCTACTAATTCCATGATCACATTTATATACAAATGATTTATAATGATAAAAATTTGGGTTTTCTCCACTCCATTGAACAAGTCCGTTTGTTTACAGCGTTCCCTGTGCTATACTGTCAGTGACAAGTCAATTTCACGTGATTCCTTGGTCCAAAAAACAATCAACTCTGAGGTGTGCTCACGTATTGTCAATGTTTACTACGTATACAACTTCGAAATATATGCTTCTCACGTTCTATGATCAATGTGCATGAGGATTTAATTATATAACAGGTAAAAAGTTTTTAAAAACTTATTTTTTTTTGTTTTAAAAAGGCAACTTTTTATTTCTAGTTTGTTTTAACCAGTGTGAGCATTTCAAAGTACTATTTAACGAGGAAAACTGACTTTGTTTGTTAATGTGAGCATGGAGAATCTTAATTAGTACCTAATCTTCGTATTTTTCACAAACACATTTCAAAAAATTGTTAGCTGACTTTCCTACAGTCATTTGAAATCGCATTCCTAAATTTCCCTGACTCACGTGTTTGTAGTAAAAATAAACATGTAGTAGACCATCATGCTTTTCGGCTTATTCACTGGATTGGACCATTGTTTGCTGTGAGCACCTCTGTGCGCAGTCGCAACAATATCCATATAAGGTAGTTTCCTCGACCTGTTTAAAATATGTTTTGTGGCATGTAAAAATGCTGTAGTCTGATTGGTCAGAAAAATATTTACGTTTACTTGATGTCCATTTATAGCAACTTTCGATTATCGATGTTGACTTCCATATTTGGAAATCGTCCAGACCTGTACTAGTATTCATTTTGAGCCCCACCCTTCCTGTAGCTTTTTATCATTTAAATGATACGGCTTGTAGAAAATGAATGCACCCCTTAACTTCCGTCGGACTCTTTTAGTTTTATCCCTAAAAAATATACATTGATGACTTTAATTCTATTTATTATACCCCCGCTTGAAAAACAGGGGTATACTATAGAGACGGGGATGTCCGTCCGCCCGTGTGCCCGTCTGTCCGTCTGTTATGCTTTGAGGTACCCATCTCTCATCCGCAACTTCTCTAGATCTCATACCACTGATTGAAAATGAATAAATCTTTCACAGAATCTTTGTTACATATTGCCACTGTGTACCTTCTATTTTAATTTTTGATAGGACACACGTTTTCGTAATTCCCATGGCAAAACATGGAAATATGGGAAGCAGTTCTTTCTTTAATTTTGAACAGTATCCGTCTCTTATCCACAACTCCTCCTTCACAACTAAATAAAATTTTATGAATCAGATACTTTCACAGTTTGTATTACATAAGGGCATTGTGAACCTCCTATTTGTCCCCTGTGGGGGATATTAATTTGGGTCCGTCTGTCCGTCCGTCCGTATTTCTGTCTGTTTGTAACGCTTTCGTTTCCGTGCGATCTGAAATTTTGCATAGCATCTCCCTATGGCCTGAAGAAGAACCCTATGGATTTTGAAGTCAAAAGGTCAAAGGTCAGGGTCATAAATTCATAAATTCTGTCTGTTTTAACACTTTCGTTTTTCGTGCGATATCTCGATAATCCTTTGAGCTTTTGCAATGACATTTTACATAACAACTCCCTGTGGCCTAAGGAAGACCCATATTGGTTTTGAGGTCAAAAGGTCTAAGTTCAAGGTCGTAAATCTATATATTCCGTCTGTGAGTAACACTTTCGTTTCCGGCCGATATCTCAAGAAGATTTTGAGCTTTTGCAATGAAATTTTATACCAAAACTCCCTAGGACCTTTCTCACCCCCCTAAAAGTGTCCCTCACAGTTTGTTTTATGAGTATTTGTTGTATTGAAAGTCGCTTTGCACTATTTTTAGCACAGGGGTATTTTTTGAGATTTATTACGTATAATACAGGTTGTCGGCAGACTTTTTATTCTTATTACATATTAGAACTGTTTAGTAAAGGCTTATTAGGCACCACGTATTGTGTAAAAATTTGAATCCCACCGTGGGAAGTGGAGACCGGTCCTTCGGATGAGACCGTATACACCGAGGTCCCGTGTCGCAGTAGGTGCTGGCACGAAAAAAATCCCTCCCTGCTCAATGGCCCGAAGTGCCGAGTATAGGACAACATTTGCAGCTCTTCACCGGCAAGTGGTGGCTTCTCCATATAAGTGAAAAATTCTCGAGAGGGGCGTTAAACAATATTCAATCAATCAATCAATCATGTAATTTACGGAAGAAGTATGACTCTCGCAGAACATTTGAGAGGACCTAGGTTCGAATCCCGGTCGATCCATTTTTTAATATACTTTTTTTTAAAAACTAAATGATAGTATTCAGCATGGAATGAAAAAGTTTTAACGTCTGGCTTGTACAAACTCAAAAAGCATCATTACGTACAGTGTGATAAATATTCTTTATACAAAAAATCTTCTATACACATAATAAAGAATAAGCAATCAAATCTTTATATCCATAATAGCATTTTTTATTTGCTTCAGTATACATGTACTATAGTATATATTTAATGATTCTACAAATTCAGGTAGGGATCCCCCCCCCCCACTCGAGAGCTGCGCATGCTCTTCTTTATTCCCTAAGCAGGGGATACAGATTCTATGAATTGACTTGTAGTTTATGATCCTACACCTATTTCGGGTCTCCCAGAGCAAAACATGAACTTTGCCACCATAATCATATGGGAGACGGGGGTTATAATTTAGTGAGTTCACTGCTCACAGTGTCTCTAGTTTATATACTAGTTGCATGCAGAACTGTAGCGTTATGGTTTTTATATACTAGTATTAGTCTTTGACCATAACTGCTAGATCAAGAGGTCATAAACAGATAGACAGCGCAAAAAAACTACACACCCCAACCTTCAATTACGGGGGCATAATTTTGTTGACACCAAAAGAAAGGTCTTGCTACAAAAATTACACTACCCCAATCCTCAATTAAGGGTACATAAAAATCGAGGCTAAGCAAACTTTGACATAAAAATCGCTTTGGTTTATTATACCCCTCGCTTGAAAAGCAGGAGGGTATATAGTAATTGGGATGTCCGTCCGTCCGTCTAGCTGTACATCGGTCCGTCCGTCTTTTACGCTCTGGGGTACCCATCTCTTATACCATCCCAATCACCTGAAGTGTGAATAATAGCCCCCCCCCCCCGTTTCAATGAAAAAAATGTAAGAGTGTGTAATATCTCAAAAATATCAGTTTTCCCGTCGAACACATTTACATGTCATTCTATGCAAGCAGACTGTACGTTTTTTCACGTTTAAAAATGGCCTTATACGATATAATAAAAATACTCAAGGTAAGAATTCTTAATTTTTTGTTTAAACAAAAGTTGTAAACAAACGGGGGGTTCCCCGCTTCGAGACATATTTCCATGGTAATTAACAGTGTTTCCTATCATAATTTTGCAATCTGTCAGGAAGATATTCTTCTACTGATCTACTTGTATTTAGCCTATTTTCCGCCACTTATGTTTAATATGCCTCGTCAGTCGGACGATTCATTCATCGGATACATAAAATTTTCTCCACTGACAGCTTAGGAGGTTTTGGAGTCGCACTTCTGTATTTCGCCTTATCTGATTGGTTAACTGTGATACAGTTATATCTCCCTACTCCCTCTTTCTTCCCAACTCTCCTCAACTCTCTACACTCCCCTCTCCCCACTCCCTCTCTCTCACTCCCTCTCTCTCCCACTCCCTCTTCCCACTCTCCCTCCAATTTCCCCCACTCCCTCCTTCCCGCCCCACTCTCTCTCCCCACTCCCTGTCTCTCCCCCAACTCTCCCTAACTCTCTCTACACTTCCCCTCTCTCTCACTCTCTCTCACTCACTCCCTCCCCAGTCCCTCTCTCTCTCCCACTCTCCCCACTCCCTCCCTCCCCAATCCCTCTCTCTCCTACCTTCTATCTCCCCCACTCTCTCCCCACTCCCTCTCTCTCCCCAACTCTCTCTACACTCCCCCTCTTTCTCCATTCTCTCTCTCTCACTCCCAATTCCCACTCTCATTCTCCCATTCTCCCGACATGGTCTCCCTCCCTCCCCACTTACTCTCTCCCACACCCTCTCTCCCTCTCTTATTCTTTTTCTACCCACTCTCTCTCACACTCCCTCCCTCCCCACTCTCTCTCTCTCTCTCACTTCCTATCTCCCCACTCCCTCTCTCCCCTCTCTCTCCCATACCCTCTTACCAGTACCTCTCTCTCTCCCACTCTCTTTCCCAACTCCCTTCTCTCCCCAACTCTCCCCATCTCTCTCCCTAACTCTCACTACACTCCCCCTCTCTGCCCACTCTCTCTCCCTCTCAACACTCCTTATCTCTCTCAATCACCCTACCTCCCCGCTCCCTCTCTCCCCTCTCTTTCACACTCCCTCTCTCTCTCACACTCTTTATCTCCCCACTCCCTCTCTCTCACACTCCCTCCCTCCCCACCCCCTCTCTCTCTCCCACTCCCTCTCTCCTTCACACTCCCTCCCTCCCAACTTCATCTCTCTCACGCTCCCTATCTCCCCACTCCCTCTCCCCTCACAATCCCTATCTCCCCACTCCCTCTATCCCTCACACGCCCTCGCTCCCCACTTACTCACACTTTCTATCTCTCCACTCCCTCTCTCTCTCACACTCCCTATTTCCCTCACACTCCCTCTCTCCCTCACACTCCCTCCACCCCACTCCTTCACACCCTTATCTCCCCACTCCCTCTCTCTCTCACACTCCCTATCACCCCATCCCTCTCTCCTCTCTCACTCCCTATCTCCCCACTCCCTCTCTCCTCCCTCTCTCTCACACTCCCTCTCTCCTCTCTCTCTTTCACACTCCCTCTCTCCCCACTCCCTCTCCCTATCTCCCCACTCCGTCTCTCTCTCTCACCCACTCCCTATCTCCCCACTCCCTCTCTCTCTCACACTCCCAGTCTCCTACTCCCTTTCTCTCTCCTCTTGCTCTCTCTCTCTCTTTCTCACACTCCCATTCTCCCAACTCCCTCTCCGTCTCTCACTCCCTATCTCCCCACTCCCTCTCTCTCTCACACTCCCTATCTCCCCATCCCTCTCTCCTCTCTCACTCCCTATCTCCCCACTCCCTCTCTCCCTCTCTCCCCACTCCCTCTCTCTCAAACTCCCTCTCTCCTCTCTCTCTTTCACACTCCCTATCTCCCCACTCCCCCTCTCTCTCTCTCACTCTCTATCTCCCCACTCCCTCTCTCTCCTCTCTCTCTCTCTCACTCCTATTCTCTCTCTCTCTCTCTTCCCTCTTTCACTCCCTATCTCCCCACTCCCTCTCACACTCCCTATCACCCCATCCCTCTCTCCTCTCTCACTCCCTATCTCCCCACTCCCTCTCTCTCTCACATTCCCTCTCTCCCCACTCCCTCTCTTACACTTTCTCTCTCCTCTCTCTCTCTCACACTTGCTCTCACACTCCCTCTCTCCTTCTTTCCCCTCTCTCTCTCACTCCCTATCTCCCCACTCCCTCTCTCTCTTTTTCACACTCCCTATCTCCTCACTCCCCCTCTCTCTCACTCCCTATCTCCCCACTCCCTCTCTTTCTCACACTCCAAGTCTCCCCACTCCCTCTCTCTCTCTCTCTTTCACACTCCCTATCTACTCACTCCCTCTCTCTCTTTTTCACACTCCATCTCCTCACTCCCTCTCTCTCTCTCTCTCACTCCCTATCTCCCCACTCCATCTCTCTCTCACACTCCCTATCTCCCCACTTCCTCTCTTTCTCACACTCCCAGTCCCCCGCTCCCTCTCTCTCTCTCTCTTTCACACTCCCTATCTCCCCACTCCCTCTCTCTCTTTTTCACACTCCCTATCTCCTCACTCCCCCTCTCTCTCACTCCCTATCTCCCCACTTCCTCTCTTTCTCACACTCCAAATCTCCCCACTCCCTCTCTCTCTCTCTCTCTTTCACACTCCCTATCTACTCACTCCCTCTCTCTCTTTCTCACACTCCCTATCTCCCCACTCCATCTCTCTCTCACACTCCCTATCTCCCCACTCCATCTCTCTCTCACATTCCCTATCACCCCACTCCATCTCTCTCTCACATTCCCTATCTCCCCACTCCTTCTCTCCACTTATCTTATATAAGATTAATAAAACGAACTATCCAAAAATTATTCTAAAATGTTCTATAGATTCATATCATTTTGGCAGAACTGTGTATTTTTGAAAAAAAAAATAATGTATTTGAAAATCATAAGAGGAATAACTTTAAACATCACAAAATACTGCTTCCCGGTTTGCAATTTGATCATAGTATTATATGCTCATGCATTTAATTTTTACATACATGGTTGAATAACAATATTTACATGTATATGCTTACGGAATCCTATTGTTTCCATGCCATTGATATTAATCTGTAATTCTCCCATAAGTCCTGGTATTGTTTCTGGGTGATTTCTGAGGCTCTGTGTTCCATGATCCTGACCTAGTGTTTGCCTATCATAGCCAGCCATTGTGAGTTTTAAGTTTGTTTCATATGGTCTCTCTTTATCCTGCATCCAGACTAGATATGTCCTTCTTAACCATGGGCAAACCATTTGGTCCAACTGGGTTAGGTTAACTGCCTTGGAGTCTGCCTTTGATCGGGGTAGGTCCAAATATTAAAAAAAGTAATTTCTCTAAAATTTCTCAATTTCATTTCAATTTCTTTTTTAAATATGATTGACATTAACATGTTCTCCTCAGTTGTGACCAGTTGAGTAGTGTCTTTAACCATAGGTTTAAAAAAATATTCACAAATAATGTGTTTTATTTTCATAAATAATTTTTTATAAAAAAAATTTAAAAGTCTAACCAGCCTTTCTATACATATTTAATTAGATATTCATGTGATACATTCATTTACAGCAAACTTTTAACTCGAAAACATTTTATTTGGATATAAATAATACTTTTTTTCATTTTCTTTGAAAAAATACAAAAAATAATAAAATAATTAAGAGAGCTAATGTCGGCCTTTCAATGCTGAAACCATTGTTTAAAAAGGTTGACTCAGAGATCTATAGAATAAAAGTTGGTGTGGCATTCCTCCTTAAATTGATGTGGCACAGACTGTCCATAATATGAATTCCATTCATCTGTAGTTATCTTTCCTAAAGAACTATTGTGGTCTGCTGTATCTCTCATCCTTTAGTTGTTGTACCTCAGCTTTCAACTTGTGGTAACATTAATATACATTTGACTTCATTTCAATTTAAAGGCTTTAAAAGAATTAATTGACGATATATGTCCTTGGATGGGTTCTTCTGAAATATCATCTCCCATAATGAACTTTTCAAAGAAAACACAATCCTAGACAGAATTTGAATTTCCAATGAAGTAAATCACTTCAATAGTTCACTCACAGATTGTATCACTTGAATTAATCTCAAGATATTTCACCAATTTCAGAATTTCACTTTTCACATCCCAAAATGTATTTTATCACTTTGATTAGCATCACAAATATCATGTACATGATTTAATATGATAGACTGTTTGTTTTGAATACACCTGCTAGCATGTCAAAATAACATCTAAAAAATCAAAATGAAATACACTTGAAAACAAAAGTCCCAGGGACCACATTGCTCACCTGAGCACTTTGGCCTAGGAAAAGCAAAAATCAGTACAGTATTGCAAAGTTGAAATATTAAAGTGCATGGTTCAGGGAGGTATGATTTGAACAAACTTATAATCTCCACTTTCTAAGAATGTTTTTGAATTAATATGACACATGGTGGCTTTTCTGTTCTTGTATAGTATGAAAATTTTTATGGAGTATGCCAACCCAACATTTTATTTCATAGATCTTTAAGACATCCATTATGATCGAAATATGGTTTCAGCACTGAATGGCCGATAATAATAGCTCTTAATTATTCAATATGAATTTTTTTTTTTTTTTTTTGTATTTTTTAAAAGAAAATGAAAAAAAATTATATCCAAATAAGATGCTTCAGACTTTAAATTTTGTAAATGAATGCATCAAATGAATATCTAACAGAATATGTAAAGAAAAGCTGTATAGATATTTGATTTCTTTTTAATAAAATATATGAAAATATAAAAACACATCACACTGTATTTGTGAATAAATCTTCACAAAACCAGTCACAACTTGGGAGAACATGTTAGTTAATCATATTTATAAAAGAAATTGAAAAAAATTATTTTCAAATCATCTACCCCACGCTAAATAACAACTACCCGTAGTAATCCTTTTTTCAGTTTATATTCTAAAGGATTTGTTGTCTCACATGTGAGGACACATGTTTAAAGATAAATTCATTCATAGTTACTTGTAAATGAAACCTGCACCAAAAACTTTAACTTGTTGTTTACTCAACCAGAAAATGTAGGTCAGATTCAGCATCCGAAGCAAGTCTGGTATTATGCATCTTAAGATGTATCATCCATGCAAGTTAATAGTCATTACTAAGGGCTCATAGTAACTTGGAAATGAAACCTGTTGTACCAAAAACTTTATCCTGTTCATTCATCCAGAAAATGTAGGTCAGATTCAGCATCCGAAGCAAGTCTGGTAGTATGCATCTTTTCAAAAAAATGTATCATCCATGCAAGTTTAGTTGTTATAGGGCTCATAGTAACTTGGAGATGAAACCTGTACCAAAAACTTTAACCTGTTCACTCATCCAGAAAATGTAGGTCAGATTCAGCATCCAAAGCAAGTCTGGAAGTGTGCATCCTAAAGTGTACCATCCATGCAAGTTTGGTCATTATAGGGCTCATAGTATCTTTTAAATGAGACCTGCACCAAAAATTTTAACCAGTCCTGGTCACTCAACCGGAAAATGTAGGTCAGAGTCAGCATCCAAAGCAAATCTGGTAGTATGCATATGCATCCTAAGATGTACCATCCATGCAAGTTAGGTCATTATGGTGCTCATAGTTACTTGGAAATGAGACCTGCACCAAAAACATTAATCTGTTCACTCAGGTGGAAAATGTAGGTCAGATTCAGCATCCGAAGCAAGCCTGGTAGTGTGCATCCTTAGATGTATCATCCATGCAAGTGGGTTTGGTCAACATAGGGCTTATAGTTACTTGGAAATGAGACCTACACCAAAAACTGCACCAAAAATGTTAAACTGCTTCAAAAACATTAACCTGGTCATTCCTTTGCTGAAATTGCAGCATCTTTAACCTTGACTGGTGCAATGAAACACACTAGAAGCATCTTCCATGCATGTCTAATCAATATAGGACTTAGAAGTACTAAAAAGAAAACTGCTCCAAAAAACTTAACCTTAACCTGGGACGCTGACGCCGAGGGTATCAAATAAGTTCCCCCAACTTCGTTGAGTTGAGCAAAAAATTGCTTGAAAGAAAGAGATTTTTTTTTTATTTTGAAATGACCTTGACATTTGACCTTGATCAGATCTTCAAGGTCAGGGGTCACAAAATACAAATGAACTTTTCTTTGCACACAAACAAGTTTTAATATCCAAATTGCCATTTATATTGAATTAAATGGATGGAAAAAGTAGGAAGGAAAGTAGTTCTCAAAAATAATAACAAAATTTGGAGGATTTGGGAATTTTTAGACTGAAAAAGCGAGGAAGGAGTATTTCATCTTAATATTAAAAATAAAACTTTCAATTTCTGCAATTCGTTCAAAATAATTTGGTAGCTTTCTTTGGAAAAAAGAGGGGGAGGAGGGGAGGGTCATATACGACAAACTTTAGAATGGTCTTCAGTAATATTTGTTAGTATATTATACATTTATTGCATGATAGTGAGGGAAATATGAAGACTTATTCAGCCAAGAAAAATCATATTCCCCGAGGGCTTCGCCCGAGGGGAATATATTTCTTGGCTGAATAAGTCTTCATTTTTCCCGAACATTCATGCAATTAATTGTTTATTAAACCGAAACAAGCAAAATCTTTGAAATAAACATTAACTTTCAAATTCGGCACCCCTCTCAAATTCATTTTCATTTTTTACGTAAAGTTACTATAAAACCCTTTGTTCAACACATTATCATCAGTTTTGTGACGTAAACCAGGCTATTCATGCTATTGTGACGTCTACTTCTCTCGGGAGTTTTTGTTCAACGAATAGGAACTATATTGCGGGAAAATACACTAGGTGTTCCGAAGAGGTGGAATATGATGAAAAGCGTGCCGACGGCCGGGAAATATGAAGTTTTACGGCCCGATCACGTGATAACTTAGAACCAATCAGATAACGCGTTGTTTAGAATATTTATAATGAGGTATAATAATATGCATTTATACTAGAAATATTACTGAAAGTTATAATATATAAATATTGCCTGTAGTTGAGTGTAACATTGAACATTTTCACCCCTCGAAAACCATTGTCAACCTCGGCTGCGCCTCGGTTGACAATGGTTTTCTTGGGGTGAAAATTTTCAATGTTACACTCAACTACATGCAATATTTATTATATTATACTGAATGTTTTATACAAATACATATTACAGTGAACCGTGCGCGCATAAATTCCGCGCAGTCGCTATTTTTTGGAATACCACCCGTCGTCAAGTATAGTGTTGACTGTTGCTATGCAGGAGGGCGTGGCTTCATTATTCGGCGGGTAGTAGTGTTTTTATCAAATGTTTCTCGACGAATCAGATTCAAGTAATTTACATGAAAGTATAATATTAACATTTAACTTTTTTGCCTGGTGTAAAACATCTAGTAATTATACAGGTGTATCTTTCGGTGTTTCTTAAAATTTTTACCCTAGCTAGGAAAAGTACATATGTGTGGTGGTTAATTGGCATACCCAAAATATACATGTATCCATCCTAAACTATATCCAGCAGTGCTCCCTAAATACAGATGTCTCGCTGTGACCTTCTTTTCATTCCTTGTCAGGGGAATTATGTTGGGTTGTGCCCCTGTGTGGCCTCGTTTATCTGGACGCTTTGGTTCCTAGTTAATTTGTTCGGATATGTGAAACGTCCGGATTCCTGAATTACCAGTTAAACAAGACAAAATAATGTTTAAAAAATTCCGTTCTGATGAAAATTTGTCCGGATACTGAAGCATCCGGATATCTGGCGTCTGGATATCTGAAGGTCCACTGTATTCATATGACTGCATTCATTTACAGCAAACTTTTAAATTGGAAGCATATCTTATTTGGATATAATTTTTTTTTTCATTTTCTTCGAAAAAATACAAAACAATTCATATAAAATAATTAAGAGCTAATATTGGTCTTTCAATGTTGAAACCATTGTTTAAAAAGGTTGATTCAGAGATCTATAAAAGACAAGCTAATTCAGAGAATTAGTGTCCCCCGCTTAGGGAAAAAGTCGGATCCCCCTGACTGAATTTGTAGAATTATTAAATGTATACATGTATACTGAAGCAAATGAAATACATGTATATCAATATGCATATAAAGATTTGATTGCTTATTCTTTATTATGTGTATAGAAGATTCTTTTTATATGGAATATTTATCACACTGTAATGATGATTTTATAACCTCATAAATATTTCATTTCACATGCTGAATACTATGATTTAGTAAAAAAAAAGAAAAGTATTTAAAATGAAAAAAAAAAGGATCATCTGAGATTCGATCCCAGAACCTCTCACTTGCGAAGCGAGAGACATACCACTAGACCACGGAATCGCTTTTCAAGGAGGTAAGTATATACATACAGAACTGAAGTCACATACATGTATATATTCATGTTCGTATTCTCATTATCTCATAATTTTACACAATCCATGGTGTTTGATTTATTTAGCCTCTATTAAACAGTTCTAATAGATGTAATAAGAACATAAAGTCTGCCGAGAACCTGTTTTATACACAATAACTCTCCTCATGCCCCTTTGCTAAAAATGGCGACATGTAATACTATAAATACTAATAAAACAAACGGGGCGGGGCACTTTGAGAGGGGTGAGAGAGGTCCTAGGGAGTTTTGGTATAAAATTACATTGCATAAGCTCAAAATCTTCTTGAAATATCGCCCGGAAATGATAGTGTTACACACAGACAGAATGTATAAATTTACGACCTTGAACTTTGACCTTTTGACCTCAAAATCAATAGGGGTCTTCATTAGGCCACAGGGAGTTGTTATGTAAAATTTCATTGCAATAGCTCGAATGGTTCTAGAGATATTGTGTGGAAACGAAAGTGTTATAACCGACAGAATTTGCTTATTTATGACCTTGACCTTTGACCTTTTGACCTCAAAATCAATAGGGGTCTTCTTTAGTCCATAGGAAGTTGCTATGCTAAATTTCATTGCAAAAGCTCAAAGGGTTCTCGAGATATCGTGTGGAAACGAAAGCGTTACAGACAGTCAGAAAGACGGACTGACAGACAGACGGACGGATGGACGGACAAACCCAAATTAATATCCCCCACTTTTCAAGCGGGGGACAAGAAAGCTGGCATTCCTCCTTAATAACTGATTACTCTGAATAAAGGGCAATAACTCTAACTAGTTTACTTCAATTTGGTGTATATTTTGTATGTATACACAATAGATAGAAACAACAATTGAAAGATGTTCAAAAGGCAATGACAACAAAATGAATATACATGTAATATACACATTAAAATTAAATACAGTGAGTGAAATGAAAATAAAATATGAGCAGATGAAATAATAAGATATATAGTGGCAGACTTAATTATGCAAATCTACTCTGAGCTATATTATAGTGAGCAGGTATAAGGGTCAGATACATGTACTCTCAACTCAGTACCAAAAATTTCAGTATGTTTAATTGATATTAAAAAAATGTAACTATAAAGTGCACATGCATTTCTCCTTGCATGAATAATGCACGTTTCCCCTTACATGAATACAGATCTGACTAGCTAGATTAAGCCACAACTGTACTTTTTTCAATTTATTTTAAGGTTTTACTTACCTTGACTGGACCTGTCTGTTCCTTCTCGAATTTGTTCATATGCTGGAAGAAGTCATGAATGCAGTCACCTTTGATAACTAAAAGAAATTAAAAGAGTCAAAAGAAATTCACTCTAGATTAAAAGAAAACAAGATGTGTTTGTGAAACACTAATGCCCCTGTATGGCAGCTTAAGGCTGAGGTTGAAGTTTCTCAAATACGCATCGAACTCCAAGACCAAAAGGTCAAAATTGTTGGTATTAAGAATAAGGTCTTTTCACAAGGAAAGCACCAGGTCATGTGAAATATGAAAGCTGTAGTATTTATACACAGTTTAAATGTTATGGCCAAGGTTAAAGTTTTTTACAAAGTGGGCTAAACTTTAAGGTCAAGGTCAACATTTTTTATACCTGTTGAAAGGTCTAATAATCACAATATGTGAAGTACGAAAGCCCAACCACCAATTGTTCATAAGATATATGGCCAAGGTTAAAGTTTGGGAGGGGGTGTAAACAGGGTTAAAGTCTTTGGTCAAGGTCAAGAGGTTAAATTTGGTGGTACCCAAAGAAAGGTCATGTCGCAAGTCACACTTGACACTTGTGAAATAAGAAAGCCATATAGCCCCATCCAATACAAAAATATGAGCAAAGTTAGTTTTTGTGGACAAAGATAAACAGACAGATGGATGGACAGAACAAAAACTATATATATAGCACTGGATCTTGATTACAGCAACATAAAAAATAACAATAAACTAAGTTACAAGGTAATATGCAAATGCACATGCATATTACAAGGAAGAAAGCTCTTAATTGCTCTCTCCTTTCATTATGAATTAATTTACAAGTTATTTCCCTTGATTGCATTAAAGTATATTAAAACATTGATTTTGAAAATTAATATCATTCATATATATATAATATTACGTAATATATATATTTCAATGCAACTGTTTCACAATACATTTATTTATGATAAAAACATTATACTTCACATGATAAACCGATAATCACCTGTTTCACTCACGAGCGGATTTGGACGGGGACCACCACCCCCCCCCCCCACCCCCCATGTCCAAAATATGCATACGATTTTATAAATCTGTGGCTTGGGGCCCCTACACTTACCCAAAACTCCCCCCCCCCCCCTTCAACATTTTTTGCTCCGTCACTGTGTTTATGGAGCGAGGCAAACTCAATAAAGCTGCATGAATATGTCTTGTATACTACACATACATACATACCAATAATCTGTCAGGGTTTGTCAGGATGGTTCCAATATGGCAGACTTCATAATACAATGTAGATACAGTAAGCTTTACATATGCACTAATTAGAGCTTTCCTCAAAGAAACCTGTCTTTTTTAAAAATGCACATCAACATTTGATTCTATGCCATGGAGACTCTTAACGCACTTTGAAAAAAAAATGTGTTTGTACAAAACAAAATTTCTTCACTTTTGGAAAAAACAAAAATTCTTCACTTTTGATTTTAGAAATTCAAAAAAGATTTTATTATTTTTATACATCTCAAATCATTTGATTAATCTACCCTAGCTCGATCATCGAGAACGAGAAGACAGGTGGAAGGTCTCTTCAGCTTTCCATTAGGATCTGCCAGTCATATCTTGTCTCCTTTTTTTGTCCCCCGTTTTGTGAAAGAGACATTAAATCTCATTCGTAAGTCTTCCAGTCTATCCGCCTGCCACAAAAACTTTAACCTTGGTCATATCTTTTAAAGGGGAAGAAATAAGACTTTCATGTTGCACGATGACATGTGTCTGTTACTCTAGCTGCAGAACTGTTACAGTAGCTCTCCGAAAAAAAATATGCTGACAGACCGGAGAGCTACAGTGCCATTCATTGAAAAAACACTGTATATTTATTGCACAAAAAGTTGCGCTTTGTTTTTATTAATCCTACCAAATTATTATTTCAATTGCAAAAAGCTAGATTTAAAACAACTCCTTACTCCCTATCAAGTACTATCGTAGTTGACATCTGCAAGAAGCGCGTTGGACATGATTATCTTGCAAATCAAATTGGCTGTATAAATAGATGAAATTTTCGATGATCTCAATTTCAGAGACAGGAGGGCTATTGGCAACCGTTTTAAGGAATGTTTTATAAATTTATTGTGGAAACAATGCAAAAATATGTTAGGAACACATGGTTAGTAATATTTTGAGATGAGTTATACAAACATGGGGAAATAAATTGAGAAACAGCGCACTTTTTTGTGTAATATACATTTTTTTTAATGGGTGGCACCGTAACTCTGCGGGTTGTCATATTTCTTTTTCGGAGATCTACAGTTCTGTATCTACTTCTGAAGCCTGATACTACAGAATTTCATACGTTTCAGTCTGATGTCACTAGTTTTAGTTAATTAATTTACTCTGAAACTTCATAAAAGATACTAGTACTGAGGTATTTGCATTCACAATTTCTTAGATAAAAGTTAGTTTCCCGAATCTATGAATTTGCATTCTTCAAACTTATATACTTTGGACACAGATCATTTTTATGTCATTTTATGGTCAACGGTACATGGATGCAATTAACATTATTTTTTTGAAATTCAAAAGTTTTTAAATTCCATCATATATAGGTGTTTGTAAAATAGAGCACCCAGCCACGTAACATCCTTATTGATAGTGGGAGGGGGGACAGAGAAAATTTTTTTTACTTACCTGAAAAAGTTGACAAGCGAAAAAAAAAAAAGATAAGTTACCCAAAATCGAAAATCCAATTTCATGGGGGTGGGCGGGGAGCTGGGGGGGGGGGAGGAGGGTAGAGGCCAACGTTTTTCAATGCCAACTTCCTTCAGTACCATTTTTTTTTTACATACAATACTACATTTTCCATCCATCACAAAAATTGGGGGGGGGGGGTGCAACCTGCCTTTCTATGAATACGTGTAAGTAATATTATTGGGTAAAAAGTGGGGGGCCTGCGGCACCTGTTACATGTAGGTACTTGGATCTTGGTTTATGAATATGTATGTAACTATTAAGTATCTTTTTTTTTTTTTTTTTATACATATTAATAGGGTATATACATATGTATAAACCGAGACCCAAGAACCTGTGAAATGAAGGCGTGTACATATTACGAATATTTCCGGACTCAACTTATCTTTAAAAAAAATCATGTGACTTTGATCATGTGACTTTTCTTTAAACACACTGGATGTAAACAAAGTCCATCAAATTGAACAAAAATGTAACGATCAGATAGCTGATAAGGCTGTGGCTTAATGCACTTTACAGTGAGTTTACTGTTTGACCCTTCCTATCCCTTTCCGTTATGCCACAATGACATTTCAGGCGTCTTCTTTTTACTGTCGCA
The DNA here is from genome assembly GCF_032062105.1 of Saccostrea cuccullata. Lineage (NCBI taxonomy): Eukaryota > Metazoa > Mollusca > Bivalvia > Ostreida > Ostreidae > Saccostrea > Saccostrea cuccullata. Next base: position 3,145 of record NW_026918705.1, on the reverse strand, counting down.
TATTTTTTCATCTCAAACATTATGTCGGTAAGTGAAAGTTCATGCGTGCAAAATCACGAAAATGGAAAATACGATCGCGATAAAAGTTCATCATGCGAAGAAGAGCAACCGCTTCTTCAAAAGACGGAGACATTCAGAACATATACTCGGCGGTGGTATGTCTTGGCAGTGTTTAGCACGGCATGCTTTCTACAAGCCGCTGTGTGGAACACGTGGGGGCCTATAACCCAATCTGCTGAGGTGGTGTTCGGATGGGAGGATAGTCAGATTGGAATGTTAGCTAACTGGGGAAATATTGCCTACATATTCACCGTTTTTCCAGCATGCTACTTCATGGATACTAAAGGTATGAAGCTCCACTTTGTCACTGCAATCATAAGACTAAATATTATGTGGTGGTTTGAGCCATGGTTATTAGCTTGGGTAACTCAGTCGGTAGAGCACCTGACTAGTGATGCAGGGGTCCTGAGTTTGATTCCTGGACCAGTCATACATTTTCTCCCTTCCTGTTACAGAATGGTGTGTAACAGGAGAGGAGAAAAATTCAGTGGACCAGACCGGCCGGAATTCAAACCCTGGCCCCCTGAATGTCCAATCAGGTACTCTACCAACTGAGCTATCTGGCCACCAGCAATCGAACCCAGT